>NW_028261387.1:48532492-48832492 GCF_051295495.1 Thamnophis sirtalis
TCCAGGCCTTCCGTAAAGCCACTAAGTCCTGGCTGCTCCGGCAGGCCGGGGGCTGTTGAAGTTTCCAGCCCCACGGTAACTATGAATGTTGTTATATTTTAAATTTATTTATTCCCTTCCCCTTTTTATTGTAAGCCGCCCGGAGTCCTCCGGGAGTGGGCGGCATACAAGTTTAATAAACAACAACAACAAGTTTCCTTTTACCTGGACTCACAGAGTAGAGGTTCTATGTATTACCAGTTAGGAAAGAAACAGGAATTTAGTTTCTTTTTTCTACTTCAAATATTCACTGCACTTATTAATAGAACTTATGACAAACCTAGCTTTGCACAATAATAAAAATTTATTACAGGAGTTGGAGAATGATGGTGTTGATCAGGGCTCTTGCACACCAGGAAAAAAAAAGTATAGTTAAACTATAAGAAAAAAATTCCTCTCTGTGGGTGGCATTAATCATTACGTTGCCTACAGTGGAAAACTAAATGATTTTTTTTTCATATTTAAATTCAGTTCTTTGCACTGTTGTACTTGGAAGTTATTTGTTTTAGCTTTTTCCTGTTGCACCACACCCATGGTACAAACTATGTAAAAGTCACGGCCATTTCTTCATTTAAAACAAGAGCATCATAATGATAGAACAATTTATTTGCCTGCTCGAAAGACTGCATTATAATGAAGGTGTGCTTTGATTGCCTGGCTTTGAACTCCTGACAGATTGCAACCCTAAATGCAAACAATTTTGAAAGCAAACAAGTAAATGTGAAGAAGAGAAAAGGAAAATGTCACATAATCCATTCACCACACATTTTAAAACACAGTGAGGAAGATTGTGTTCTCTAACACTATACTTGTTCTCTGATAAAATACAAAAGCAAGTACAGGTGAAACTCAAAAAATTAGAATATGTGCAAAAGTTCATTTATTACAGTAATGCAACTTAAAAGGTGAAACTAATATATGAGATAGACTCATTACATGCAAAGCAAGATAGTTCAAGCTGTGATTTGTGATGATTATGGCTTACAGCTCATGAAAACTCCAAATCCACAACCTCAGAAAATTAGAATATTGTGAAAAGGTGCAATATTCTAGGCCCAAAGTGTCCCACTCTAATCAGCTAATTGAGCCATAACACCTGCAAAGGGTTCCTGAGCCTTTAAATTGTCTCTCAGTCTGGTTCAGTAGGAATCACAATCATGGGAAAGACTGCTGACCTGACAGTTGTGCAGAAAACCATCACTGACTCCTTTCCATAAGGAGGGAAAGTCTCAAAAGGTAATTGCAAAAGAAGTTGGATGTTCCCAAAGTGCTGTGTCAAAGCACATTAATAGAAAGTTATGTGGAAGGGAAAAGTGTGGAAGAAAAAGGTGCACAAGCAGCAGGGATGACCACAGCCTAGAGAAGATTGTCAGGAAAAGGCCATTCAAAAGTGTTGGGGGACTTTCACAAGAAGTGGACTGAGGCTGGAGTCAGTGCATCAAGAGCCACCACACACAGACAGATCCTGGACCAGGTCTGTTTTTCTTTAGCCCAGGTAAGATGCTTCTGACGTTGTTGTTCAGGAGCAGCTTGAAAAGAGGAATCCGACATTTGAAGCTCGTGTCCAGGATCCGTCTGTGTGTGGTGGCTCTTGATGCACTGACTCCAGCCTCAGTCCACTCCTTGGGAAAGTTCCCAACACTTTTGAATGGCCTTTTCCTGACAATCCTCTCCAGGCTGCGGTCATGATCAAACTGGGACCAGAATTTCAATCCCTAAGCAATGTGGTCATTAAATGAGCCATCATGTAACCAGACCCAATTTTACAACTTTTATCATGGACATTAAGTGAATCATTATGGTTGTTAAATGAATTACTCAGTTGCTAAGCAAATCAGGCTTCTCCAATTGACTTTGTCAAAAGCTGGTTGAGAGGATCACAAATTGTGAACACATGACCACAGTGCATAAATACAAAGGGCCAAACTGCAATCATATGACTGAGGGGGTAGTGTGACGATTGTAACTTAGAGCATGTGTTGTAAAACACCTTTTCTGAAACCATTGTTAAATGAATAGTTGTCAAGTCAAGGACTAGCTGTGTTAGGAAACATTTAAAAGTCCTCTTCAGGATAAACCGGAGTTTGCATTACCCTACTTAAAAAAAAAAAAAACAACCCATCAACTTCCTCTAGTGCAATGTTGGCGAACGTTTTTCGCCTCGGGTGCCAAAAGCATGATTGCGTGTACTATTGTGCTCGCTCGCCCTCTGTGCTGTCCCCCTGCACATGTGCACGTGACCCCCCCCCCCCGCTGCCCCATGCATGCGCACACAGCTTTCTTGGAGCCTGGGGAGGGTGAAAACGCCCCCCCGCCCCCCTAGAGGCCTTCTGGAGGATGGAAACGGCCCATTTTCCGACTTCCGGTTTGTGTGTTGGGCCATTTTTCACCCTCCTGAGGCTGAAATCATCTGGGCAGTGTGCACATGTGTGCTGAAGCTGGCAGGGCAACACCTCGCGTGCCCTAAGAACTGGCTCCGCGTGCCACCTGTGGCACACGTGCCATAGGTTCACCATCACAATTCTAGTGTTTTAAAACAAATTAATGCCCTCTTCCAATTCCTGAACCCTACCCAAGATTCAAGATCAATCCATTGTGTTTCATTTAATCCAATATGTATGACAGAATCTGCCATTGTGAAAAAATTGAAATTGAATTAAGAGTAGATAATGAAAAAGAGACAAAACTTTTCCTTGACCACAAGTTCACCTTCTTGTTCTGATTAGAGCTCACATTTTTAGGTAGTCTCTGTCATTTCACACATTGTCACTGAAGTGTATGTATTAACTCCGACATTCACGTTCATACTTTAAAATGGTTCGTTTTAACTAAATGCTGAATGGACAACTGTTGTGATTCAGCAGAAGCTTGCTGTGAGTTGCGTCGGGATGCAGGAATAATGAGCAGCTGTTGCTCGTTAGGGTCGTCTTCTGCAGATAAAAGACGGAGGGTGCCACGCCTTAGTTGCAGAAGTCAACGTCATTCGTGGTTCATTGTTCATTTGTTCGTGAGATCAGTTTCGTGATTCAAAGAGGCACTTGGATAAGTGATTTGTTTTCTGTAAACCTGGTTTGCTGTAAGAGCTTTTTGTTTTTGCATTTGCTATGTAACTTTTTGCCAGAGACATTATTTAGAGCCGAGGTGGCGCAGTGGTTAAATGCAGCACTGCAGGCTACTTCAGCTGACTGTAGTTCTGCAGTTCAGCTGTTCAAATCTCACCGGCTCAGGGTTGACTCAGCCTTCCATCCTTCCGAGATGGTTAAAATGAGGACCCGGATTGTTGTTGGGGGCAATATGCTGACTCTGTAAACCGCTTAGAGAGGGCTGAAAGCCCTATGAAGCAGTATATAAGTCTAACTGCTATTGCTATTGCTATCTACGTTTATTTTGGGCTTGCAGCCAGCTTGAGCCAGGACTGATAAAGAGATTTCCTTTGAAGTTCTGTCTGACTGTCATTTGTGAACAAGCGAAGAGTGGGGTCAGAACAGACAACTATCCTCAAAAAATTATGCTAATATAAGAGGGATGTGTTTGGCTAGTGTGCCATCAATGTTAAAATTTGTAAAGCAGTCTACAAGCAGGAACCCATACACTAACGTATAATTGAAGACTGATTTTTTTTAAGCAAAGGATTAATATGAAAAGGATATTGTGGAAATTCAACTTTACTTTTGATGTGAGAGGTGAAACTTTTATTTATAATATGAAAGTGGAATGCATCAGTACAGCTAACCAGTGAAGACCAGAAACTGAAGCCTTAAACTTTCAGAAGCCTTCTTAATACACTGGCACTACTGTGTTTTCCCCAAAAATAAGACAGGGTTTTATTTTATTTTCACCCCTGAAATAAGCACTTGGCCTTATTTTCAGGGAGGCCTTATTGTTCTTGAACTGCAGGAAGTGGTGAGCGTGGTTCATGGATACTGCTATGTTGCAGAATTTTCGGGGAGGGCTTATTTTAGCGTATGCGCTTAAAAGCCCGATTGGACTTATTATCTGGGGAGGTCGTATTTTCAGGGAAACAGGGTACTACTGTTTTGTGGGAATGGGTTAGTAGTCCACATTGATGCCACCTATCCTCCAGGTGGCACCTCACCTAGTATATTACCCATCATCCCAGTAATAAGCTATCATAAAAATTATGAGTGCTGCAAATAAGGTGAGAAAATGCAAAATAGTGAAACCTCTTGATCATGCATTGTAGAGATGTATGACTATTATTTCAATCCTTCTTACCCTTTTTGAAACATAAACCAGTCTCATAATAACAAAGAAGAAAAAGCATGTAAACCTCCCTTTTTAATTTTAAATAGTGAAACGCAAATAGTCAGTGCTGCCAAAGATAAACTCTAAAGCTAGCAAATTGAAAGGGCATTTCCAAAAGAAAATACAATGTTCTAGGCAGGCTATAAAGTAGTGTTAGTCTGCTACAATTGGTATTCTGGTCAGATGGGAGGAGTTGCAATTTATATCACAGTGTACAGTATTATTATCCTGTAAAGCCCACCGCTTCTCAACCTGTGGGTCGGGACCCCTTTGGGGGTTGAACGGCCCTTTCACAGGGGTCGCCTAAGACTATCGGAAAACACATATTTTTGATGGTCTTAGGAACTGAGACACCAATTTTATGGCTGGGGGTCACCACAACATGAGGAACTGTATTAAAGGGTCGCGGCATTGGGAAGGTTGAGAACCACTGCTGTAAAGCCTCCATTCTTTAAAAAATGAGTAAATGCTGAACTCACACACATCTATCTTATGCAGAAAAAAAATAAAATAGCAATACAGAGAAACAGAAATAGAATCTATCAATTCTCAATTGTTTTTACTATTTGTGACAGGAGTCTTGAAACAGTTGTTTCTCTTGCTTCAGTTGCCTACATTATTGCAACTTCTTGGAATCCCCAAATTTTAATCAGGGATTGTAGGGATCTTAATCTTAAACCTCATTATTTTACAGCTTCAACCCAACCTCTTGTTTTTTTCCAGCCAAGAGTATCTTACTTTCTGTGTATGTACAAAAAACATCTGTTCCTTGTGTCTCCATTGTGAAGATGTATGTTCTGTGTATGGAGGCAGTTTGCAGTACTGAAAGCATATCTGGCAAGCAAGGACTGAGGTGGGGGGAAATACAAAAAGCAAATTTGAAAATGGCATGATCCATTCCTTTGAGAAATGAAACAGAAATCAGCTTAGCTGGTCTGTGGAAGTTAAGCAATATATTCTAGTATATAGTAGGAAACAGGAATGTTTTAATGATACTGGGTTCTTTTCTCTAAAAGTTTAAAGGATGATTTTGTAAGAGAACATACAATGTTTACTTTTAAAAGTGTAACATGTGGAATGTAGCAAACGGGCTTTCAAATATTGTTATATAGGCTTATATGGCATAGTTGCTATTAACTCAATTTGTGCAAGCAGCAGTAAACATGTATTGTTTAATAACTTTATACTCAACAGTACAAAGATTTCTGTCCTGCAGTTTGTTAGTCCTTAGGTATGCTGCTCTTGCTAATTGCCATTATTAATTAGTCCTGAGGATACTATTCAATAACTAACAAAGAATAGTTGAACCAATGAGGAGAGAGGCATAATAATCATAATATTAAGAGCAGAAGACAGAAATGTAGGACAAGAAATTGTACCATGGAGAAAAGAGAAGTGGCAATTTACCATATTTTTCAGAGTATAAGATGCACCCTTTTTCCTCAAGAGACTGAAAATCTGGGTGCGTCCTATACACCAAATACATCATTTTTTTGCCTCCTGAAGCCCCGCCCCTTCACCAAAATGGCTGCACATACCCTTATGGAGGCTTTCAGAGAGGTCCTGGGGGCTGGGGAGGGCAGAAATAAGCAAACAACGGGCCCTTTTTGGCCCCCCACCCCCCAGCATGCAAATTTTTTGACAAAAAACGGGGCCATTTTTGCGAAAAATGGGCCAGTTTTGCTCATTTTGGGGGGGGGGCAGGAGCAGTCCGCAAGCCTCCCCAAGGCTATTCGTGCCTTTTAAAAAAAAAACAGGCCCATTTTCGTGAAAAACGGGCCATTTTGGGAAGGTTTGCAGAGTGCAAAACATTTTTTTTCCTTTTGGAAAGCTCTTTAACTGATTGATGAGAATTACATGGATCAAGTGCTGTGCCAGCAGAAACACCTACCTATCCACTGTATCTCTCTCTCTTCCTCTACCTACCTACCTACACACTCTCTCTCCCTACCTACTGTATATCTCTTTCTATTTCTCTCTATCCCTCTACCTACCTACTCTATTTCTCTATCCTCTACCTACCTACTCTATTTCTCTATCCCTTTACCTACCTACCTACTCTCTCCCATCTATATTATTTCTCTATTTCTCTCTCTATCCCTCTACCTACCTACCTACCCTCACTCTATTTTTCTCTCTCTCTATCCCTTTATCTTCCTACCTACCTATCTACTCACTCTCTCCATACCTACCTACTGTATTTCTCTCTCTTTCTCTTCCTGTCCCTCTATCTACCTACCTTTTTTTAAAATTTGCCTCTTCAAAACCTTGGTGTGTCTTACACTCCCATGCATCATATACTCCGAAAAATAAGGCATCTTGTTTTGTATCTCTTCCAGAATAAATTATCATCTTTGGTTGTGGCAAATGAAGTTCAATATGATAAATAAGTTGACCAAGACTTAATACAATTACTGAGCTCATAGAGCTTATAGTATTAAAATCTGGCCAATGATTGTAGGTCGATGTACTTGATTGAATCTCTATCAGGAGCCAGAAAAAAAATCCAGAAATTGTTCATTTATTGTATGGTAAAGGTATCAGAAATATTAGAAAAATGAGAAATATTCAGTATATATACAATCCAATGTAGTTTATACAGTATTGGCAAGAATAACCTAACTCAGCAATTTTACTAGTATGTTGTCCCACTTCACTGGCTTAAACACTGTAATAGCCATTATTTTTATTATAAATACAGAAGCCAACTGCTTCAATCTAACTGAACAAGATTGGAATGAAAATCTCAAACATATATAGCTCTCAACTTTTAAAGTTAAGATAATGCTGCTCACCTAATCAATCCGAGACTGCTGGAGTGAGCAGCTATAGTAAATTTAATGAAATGACAATCGTGACAGTTCAAATCTCTTTTTTCCAGTGAGGATTTGGGGGGGGGGGATCATGTTTAATTCCCCATACAGCCTCATGAAAATAGGATTCCAGAACTTTCTCAGGGGCATTCTCTTAAACATACAGGCTAATCTATTTTTATCCAAATATCCCCAGACTAATGTAAGATTAGTTTCTGAACTAAAAAAATGAATCAGTGCTCTGCTTCTATAGCTTCATAACTTGCTTAACGGGGCCTTTTACAACGTTTAGGTACTTAGAATGTATGGTAAAATCACATGCAACATTTTTTAAATAAAAGCATTCCATGGCACTAAATGGAATACTGTCCATGATCCTCTTTGAAGTAAAACAATTATCTTTATTCATCAGAAGAGGCACAGCTTTAAGGCTGTTTAGCCAGTCAAATTTCGTACTTCCCAGCCACATAAGGAGGAAAAAAATAACCCACATATTTCTTCTGAAAATATGGATAGCAAGCATAAGTATATATACGTACATTCAAAAAAGATACATACATACATTCAGAAAGAGAAGTGGGGTGCAGTCAACTGAATTTATCATGTTCTCTTTTTTAAAAATATGCATAAATCTGTTCTAATATTGCAAATAGCTCATTCACAAGCTCTATCCCAAATGACCTATGAAATCCAGTCAGTTGATGGCTGACGCTGCAGAAAATTTGCACAAATGCTTAAAAAGTTTACTCAGATGGAAGTTATACTGCAGTTCAAATATCAGGTGACATTTTATAGTACAAAAGAGCTATTGAACACCATTACTGGCTACACAGGTAAGTCAGGCTGTTATGAAAGGTATGGCCATTCACAATTCCAAGAAGTTGCTCCTTGCCAATTAGCTATCCCCAGAAACTTTCTACGATGCCACCCTACCTTCCCACATTTCCCTTACTTTTGCCCAGGCAGTTGAGCATATTTCCAATAAAACACAGGGGTGTAATCACATACTATTTTTATTTTCTAACATCTCTGGGGCCAAAGTCATCCATAAAAATAAGACTATGCTAAATAATGGTTCTCGCTTTGTAGTATGCTAGTTATCGTTTTATTATTTATAATATGATTTTTCAAAGGCTGGTGGGTGCAAAGGGAATATCCTGAAGCATATGTGATGCAAAACTGCATTACAATTTTCCGTAAGAACGATGAATTTTCAGATCAGTTCTGGTTTGTCTGTAACTCAAGAAATGAAAATGAGAATGAAAAGTAATAACAAACAGATGCTACAGCAGCAACCTCACCACCAATAAAAACTCAACAACTATAGAATTGTTTTGTGTTAATTTAATCATACAAATATTCATTTATACATTAAGGAAAAAGCGTCTTTGTTTTTCCCACAATGTGCTATTACAGGATTCTTCCCAGACTCAATGAAGCAACACACCATCCTGCTCTACACATGCACTCCCCCCAGAGAGAATAAAGACAGGCTGCAGAATCAATCATTCACACAAGAGGGGGGAAAAAAGGAAACCTGGACATGGGACAGCGTGCATTTCCTATCCCAGTGAACTTCAACTATATTTTCCCTAGAAAGTTTCAAGACAGGATTCATTTGCAACAGGGAAGGATAAGTAGTACACACTTCCAAATCTTTGGGTCCACCTTACTTTGCACTTATTATTTTCTCCATATAATGGCAATAACCCAGGCCAGTCTGTTGGTACAAGCTTGACACCCCACCCAGTGGCCAGAGCTTATTTTCTATCAGAGGGCTTTGTCCAATTTTCCAGTGAAGAGTCTGGGTGCTTTCCATTCCAGGCTGGAGTCATATTTCCAGGTACAGAAGTTGGTTACCAACATATTCAAATTCAATAGTTTGGGCTATGGTTAAGCTTGCATTTTAAAAAAATTTAAATTTGAAAACAACTTACTACATTATAATTACTGGCATTTATTCTTTGCAGGAATTATCATAATTTCTTCTAATCACACAAGAGAAATGAAGTACAAGTGAACACAGACATGGATCAAGCAGGCTCAAGCTTCCTTCATGACCAAATACTATTATCACTTCAGTAGAAGGGCATTAACAACTATTTCATTAACGTTCTTCTACAGATGCTATAGGAAATAAGGATATGTATATATACACTGTAACATTTGAAGAAGATGGGTTTGTTTTCGTTAACATTCTGAGAGCCCTTACAACTTTCAAATGTATACTGATTGCACTCTAAACACTCATGGCAACTTCAAATTTGACAGTGTGCAGAGATAAACTGAAAACTGTACAGGAGCGGTGTCTGGAGTGAGGTTGACATGAAAATCTTCAATCCTATCACATTTTCCTGATAAGAGATCTCTGCCGTTATTGCATATCATGCAGCATGTCTACAAGAACAGCTTTCTTATGTTACTGAATTATCATTTTTTGCACTTTTTTAGTTCCTGCTGCCATGCAATTGTTAAAAGCTACAGCCCATTCATTCACCGGGAATGGAAAAATGCCACACTGCATAAACTTTCCCTGTTGGTTCTGGGATATAAGTATTACATAGTTCTGAAAACAAGCCTTGATGCCAAGATAGATATATGTTCTTAACAGTTCAAACATGAAAGTGCTGCTTCCAACCTAATCAACATGATTTTGTCATACGCCCAAAATCATCATAAGGGGCTTTATAACTCAGGAATTATACTCTGAGCCCTAAGATCTTACTATCTGATAAATCAGACGGGGAAACCAAAGGAAGAATAGTAAACAATTTAAACATCTTCTCATTGCCATTCCTAAAAGGGCTGTCCCCTTATACAAAATATTCACAGATTTAATTTCATAGCTGAAGGAAATTCATCCCTAAAGAGGAAAACAATCTTAGAAACTCAAAAGTAGGGTATACTGTAACTCATTACTGCTGCTGGCTTTTGCATTTTCTATAGCAGAGATTTGTTCAATTTGTATAAGTCACTAGCACTTGAGAAAAGAGAAAATATTTGAAATTACCAAAGTGAAAAGGTCACCAACAGTAAGCTGTTGGCTGGCAATTATCAATTTTCCTTCTGCACACTGTTAAAAATGATACACAATTTTTACAATAAAAGCTGGATGTTTATGTGGGTGAAATATGTGGGTAACTCTTTTAAACAAAAAGCTTTTTTTTTAAATTAGGTTAACGACTACTTATTTTAAGATTTCCCTCATTGCTGCCAAAGAACATACTCACTCATTTGCATACACACATATATTCTATCTGGTCACTCAATCTTTTGCTGGCCTATCTAGAAAGGTGCTTGCCTACATCAAGGGAGAAATTAAAACAAAACAGGAGTAATGCTGTACATAATCAGTTTATACATCTTTTTTTGAATTTGGAAAATATATTGCTTGAAGTGATTTAAGATAAATATTTAGAAATCCATGTTAGAAAAATGGCTGAGGAGTAATGAAAAATACCTTTCAGTACCAATACTCCATCCTTTACCTTTTCAAGGTAAGGTGCTTTTTATTTTTGCATTAATATCTCCCAGTGTTTATGGCTGATAAATAAAATTAGGTGTCAAGAAAAAAATATCCCTCAAATGAGCAAACAATCTTTGATGGCTAACCGGTCCTAGGAAAATTGCATCTCTCAATACCTGCTTCTTCAGATCTCAGTCAGTCAGACTCTGCAGGAGCTATCTATATGATCTGGCAGGAACTTTATGGTCAAGAGTATCATACATTTAAACGGCTCTTTACATCAGCCTATGAGAAGTTAATTTAGAAGATAATACTTAGAGTCCAGCAATAGTCTCTATTACATCCTCATCAGAATATGTTTCGACATTATTCCCTCAAACACAAAATAGGCAGTTTGGTCTTTTGAGTGAAATCAAAGAAAGGGGGTATTGCATATTTTTCTCTCTTTGGCAGATGGCTGCTAGTTCAAGTTTCTGAATTACACAGATTCCCCGCCCACTTTTCAAAGTCTTGCACTGATGCAAACCCCAAGAATTTCAAGAGACCGTGCTCTGTTAACTGGACAGCTTGGCCTCAGTTATATATGGCTATCATTCTCCATGGATTGCACATAGGCAGACTTCAAGCAACACTAGCTTTTCATATACAAACTAGAAAACCAAGGTTTAAAGTAGAGATTTGATAAAATAAATTACTTGAATGGCAGCTGCTGATTCCTTCTCCTACATATCCTAAGGTACTCAGTCACTTTCAACAGAGGGAAAAAAATCAATTATCTCTCTACAGAAAAGAAGATGTGATACTCCTACACCTAAAAATGCCAGGAAACAGTAATAAGATGTGCTCTAATATTCTAGAAATCAAAATTCTTCTTGGCACAAAATGGACATAGACATACAGATGTTTCAACAACAGCCCCAGCATATTTAAGAAAATGAGAATATGGCAATTTTCTAAACTATTCAGGAAAAACTTTTAAAATCTAGCATGAGCAGGTACGTACTCAAATCTCCACTGTCATCATACTCCTTTCTACTTTTTCATCTATCTGTGAATGGTGAAACTGGACTTGAACAACTTTATTAAATGGAAAAGAACAAGTAGATGACTATTGCATAGTGCCAACAGCAAATTAAAAAGCAACTAAAAAAAACATTAAAATTCATGGACCTGGTTATGAATCCAGCTAGAAATTAATATCACCTGACATACAAATAGCAGCTGCACCAACCAAGAAAATGCTAAGCAAAACATCTATTTCATAGCAAGCATATCTCTATAAAAATGCACGCTGTCCCTTTTAAAAGTTGTGGGAAAAAATAACATTTGCTCAGTCTACAACTGCTCTGTAGGCAAAATAACTTCTTTTAAAAAGAGATGGCTTCTCCATTTTAATCTTTTTAAAAAATTTCTTTTAGGCTACCTAATTAACTGTGACAATAACTTCTAAACAAAACATTGGTGTATTTTTCTCTCTCATAGCACTGAACAGCACTCCTGAAATTCAGCATTCACACATGCATACTTTAGGTTTTTTTTTCTGGAAACAACTAGTCTTAAGTTATTGTTTGTTTTCTTCTTATCCCAGGATATGGAGAGTAAGAAGGGAGTTCGTGATGTATCTTCTATGAGCCACAAGAACTTCCCATCTCTCCAATGTCCGTTCTTTGTCAAATTATCTTCTTGACGATACCCGTTTTTGTTTTTAAGACTGTCCAAAGGGATAAGGACCATGAAAACCCTGGAAAAGAACAAGAAAAAAATTAATTTCAGTTTGGGGAATATATTAAGCAAAATCTATTTCATTATGTTTGAAAAATCAAATCTTAAACTTTAAAAGTCTTCTGCAACTATGCTAATTTACTCTTCACATTTCTATGTAGCTGTTTAATCCAGATTTCTGCAACTAAACATGTTAGCACCAAAATTCCCAGAAAATATGTCCCTTGTTTAGTTATTTTATTCACATTTCGATAATAAATTCTAAAATTGACAAAATATTTATTGCTATCATTTCTTTTCTAATCATAATAATCTGGTATAGTGGTCCACATATATAGCCAAATCATCTGTTGAATCACACTTCAGATTTAGAATGTTTACTATTTACATGCTTCTGAAAATCAATACTTTGTATTCATAATCTCAAAACAGTCTTAAGTTTTTAATCATTTACACTTTTAAAGCTGTTCACCTATGTTATTTATGCTTTATGGCACTAAAATATTGGTATAAAAACCAATATTTTTATAAAAACTGTCTTTATTTCAAAAGCTGCATAAAACACAGATTAGTTTTATTTGCAATAAAACAGTTTCCTTTGATATAAGTCAAAACAAAAATATTTGCTGGAAGATAAATCCTGCAGAATGTTGTTAGGCTGACCAGTAGCTACAAATGAGTAAAACTGCACAGATTTGTCTCAGTATGCCACAATTTTCTGTCCAGGATCTTTTTAACATCAGCCATTAATAATCTGATATATCATGATGTCAAAATTGTTTACTAACTTTCCTCTAATAGAATTATATATATTTAATGTTTAGCTCACTCTTGCAGGAAACTAAATTAAAAACATTATTTTTAATTATTGGTTCCACAATCAATTTTTAATAAGGTGCCAACAGATCAGTGTTGGCTCTTAGAAACCACACTGATATATTTTGTCTATGACAATCTGTCCATAACCTGGTCTTTCAGGTCTTAGGATCAAATTTAGGGGACATATAATACTGAATATTTCAAATCTTCAAAGCTTTCAGATGATCAAATGCTGAGAATGTATCTCTTTCCTGGCAATATGCTAATAATACCGAAAGTTTCTTTTTAAAAAAAAAGGGGGGGGGGAGGGCTACAGGACTTTTCTTTAACTATGATTTAATTCTTTAAAGAAATATGTTTTAATTACTTAAATGTTCAAACAACATGTAATATAACATGTTAGAAAAATACAATACAATAAACTATAACATACATATAAAAACAATTATAAGAAAAATAGTGGCAGGCTGCTATCCATATTGTTAAGAGCCATACATCTGTTTTAATGGCAGCACCTGTGTATCTTACAAGTTGCTGAACAAAGTAGGATACCTGTTCACAAACAATAAGGTGAGAAAAAACCATCTGCTTTTTGTTAAAGGCAAAAGAAAATTTACTCAATGCCTGTTCTACCTGCCTTCAAGTAAGCTTTTAAACCATAGCTCTCCCTTTGGGCCTTGGGTTGGAGGCTGGCAGGCTCCTTTAGGTTGGGGGTTATATGGCAGCTTTTAAAAATGTTTTCTCAGGGCAATTGAAACTTTTCTCCCTGCTTTTAATTTGCAAAGTTATCAAGAGCTATTTTTTGAGTTGGGCAGCCTAGAAATTGGATGGATGGTGGATGGATGGATAGACACTAGACAAAAACAACTTCACCAATTTGTCACATGACAACTTATTTTGGGAATGGCCATATCTTTCATGGTAAGTAACCTGTGAATAAGCAAGCCGTCCCTTCAGCAGAAAATTTGTTAGAGTGCCTTCAGCTTCCTCTCAAAAGTCTAAATGTGCTCATTATAAAAATGTTTTGACTATCTTTATATTTTAATAAATTGTAAAATAGCATAAATAGTAGGATAAATAAGACAATGGTTGCCAAAACATAATAATAAGTGAATTCATTCTTTATAGGAAATAAAGATTCAGTTGTATCTATTTACAATGAGTCAGCAGGCCTTCAGCATGATGCATCTACAGCCCACCTGATTTGCAGAGCACCTGAATATGGAGGGTGGAAGTGATCCAGAACACTGTTATGATTAAAGTATTGGAAACGGATTGGGAAAATTCCTGTTCAATGCTACTTGCAACTACAGGGACTGGTACTCTCTTTCATCCCGATTCGTTTCACAGGTTGTAAGATAAGGATAAAATGAAGCAAAATGTTAATTCAATTCATACTGAATTCCTTGAGCAAGGGTAGAATATATTTGGAGTGCTAAATAAATGGTCTAGTAGTTAAGGCACCAGGCTAGAAACCAGGAGACTGTGAATTCTAGAACCCGTCTTAGGCATGAAAGCTGGCTGGGTGACCTGGAGCAGTTACTCTCTATCTCAGCCCCTGATGTCAGGTTTGGGCATCAGTTTCTGTCACAACTGATGGATAAGATCAACTTTATTTTGGTGGAGATTCTTCCATTTTTTATTAGTTTATCAAAATACAAAAAAGAGAAATACAAAGGAAAAAAAATAATGGGGAAATAGAGGAGGGGAAGGAAAAGAGGAAAGAAGAAAATCAATTTTCAGTTGGTCTGGGGGAAAAAACCCTGTATTTGCAGAAAAAACAGTAGGAAGGGGAAAAATAAATGAAAGGCTTTCTTAAACAGAATCCAACTACACTGATAACAAATGACATAAATACTGTTTTAAAAAACATTATTCCCTGATTTGTGTGGCATACAAATCATAATGCAAAAGCATTTTCATAATTAAAATCTGATTTATATTTATTCCAGTAATTTTCTTACTGACTCATTTTAAATATGATTTTTTTTGGTATAATCCTGTACAACTATTTTATGTTGGCTGAGAAATCAGGACTGCTGTCCAAATCAATTCAGCAATGCCTTTAGTCGAACAACTTCACATGCCAAATGTGTACATTACATTTTATTTAATAAAACAGTCGTTAGTTTTGATATTATTATTATCCAAATAAAAGAAAATTAGTTTTTCCTTTTAACTGCAAAAATTACCTTAAACACTAAAGATGAGCACAAGAATAAAAGGATTCTGAAGTAATCTCCTTTTCACATAAGATTTACAAAACACAAAGGGTGGCCTATATTGTTCTCCAAGTTCATTCAAGGAAATAGGTTAACATTTCTTGTTCAGAATCTTCAACAGAAACTAGTTCTTACCTCACATCAATCACCGGTGATACTATTAATTGGGAGATAACATTTTGGATTCTCTTATCCCACCTAGCTTCCTTTTAAATGTAATTACTACACCAAGACTTAGAAAACGTTGGAAGACCTATATTGACTCTATTTCGCTTTTGTTTGTTGTACAGTTTGAATAAATAATAGAAGAATTTTTTTTTAAAAAAAAAGACATTAGCTTTTGACGCCTGGCTGCAAAACAAAACAAAAATATCCTAACTTACAGTGATGGTAACCTCAGATAATACCATTCAATCACCTTCTTTTTGTCATCATTTCCTGGGCTGTTCCTGGTCATTGCTTCTCTAAACTACCTTGGGCTTTCTTTTGAATCACTTATGTAAACTGAACATAAATGAACAGAGCATTTTGTACTGTATTTTGTTCAATGTTCACTATACAAATATAATGCAATAACCCAAATCTCTTCCCTATAATTCATTGGCTCATTTTGCTTGAACTCTTCTATATATGTTTCTTTTCTTTAAAAAAAAGATACTATACTTCTAGTTTGAACTTCTTTAGAACACAGAAAGAAGAGGAAAACGAAATACTATTTTATATATCTTTTCTGCATGTATTACTATCATAAAAGTATTTATCTTTATCTAAATATAAATAATCTAATAGTTGCCTCCAGAGGAACTTCCTCGGTTTTAACATTTTCTATTAACATTCAGTTTTCATGCAAACCATACTGAAATGGCATGAAACATATTTATTGTTTATATGGATTGATTTCATTTTTTTAAATATTACACTCACTTTGCTAAACAAGCTCTTCTTAAACTCTTCTTAAATCACAAACTTAACAAGCCAAAATTATTGCTGAAAAATTGGTGGTAGGACAAGCAGAACAACTAATTACGTAATACTAAGCTATTTTGGCTTAAGTGTCTCCCTGGGAAAAACACAAGAATATTCTTTGTGCATAGCATAATTTTGGGGCAATGTTAAAGAATACATGCATACATTTAATATATTATAATTGTTTGAATTATGTATATATATGCTACTTGTACAGGAATAAAATCTATGTGGGTTTTCCAAATATACAGTACATAAATTAATGGAAATCTGTTCTATTCCAAAATGAGTAAACTCCCCCAGTCTGCTGTTGCTCAAGCTAATGAACTAAATTATGTACCTAGATTGTCTGCCATATCAGCCAGATAGTTGATTTTAAAAAATCATAACTATGATATGATCCATAGAAATATACACAAGAATTCTCTCCCAATTGTGAACAGGCATATTTTTAAATTCCATTATCAAAACGAACACACGCTTACCAATTGCTTTAAAAAATAATTAGAAAACGTCTTAAGACTTTGGGGTATTTTGTGACTAGCAAATGCCCTTTCTCAATTCCTTACTGGCACGGGGCCAATCACTCTCTCAGTGTAAGTACCTCACAGGGTTGTTGGGTTGTTATAAAAGTAAAATTGGAAAAGTCTTAAAGTTGTAGAAGAAAGGCATAACACAAATATGATAAAATAAAAATATATTTGGAAAGCAGTTATGTTAAGTGATAGTAATCAGTTCAAAACAATTAGTATGTAAAATGACCAATTGCAAACTGCTTTATGTATAAATTTAAATACATGAAGTGCAGATCCAATGCTACACTGGAAAAAAATTGGTTTATGCCCTTTGTATTTGCATCTTCCTCATATTTCTCAACTTTTACTTCCTCAGAAACAATATGAGACTGGATAGAAATGGATTACCCACCAGGAGTGTTGATATATTACTCACTCTCTCTAAGTGACACAAGTATTAAAAGCAATGGGCTACTCTGTATATCCTAATATAATTCTATAGTCAACCATCCCTATTCCCAGCCCCACACAATTATGTTTATTGTAATTGGCTTCATTTGCTTGGCCTGATACTTTAAACATATATGTATAAACAGAATGAACATTTTCCATAAAATAAGAGATGACCTATTTAGAAAGAACCTGAATTCTAATCATTTGTTTTCATTTTTGGAATGAAAGTGTGCATTTAGAAATTTAGCATTAGCTACGGTAAATATATAAGTCCTCGACTTATGAAAGTAGGAGCCTACCCATTACAGTTTCAAGAGGTGATGGCTGTTAAGTAAGAGTCTCTCACCTAATGGCCCCCACAACCTCTGCTCACACTGATGCTTCTGTAAAACAAATGTGTGGGTCATTAAGTGGAGCACAAGGTGCCTTGGGATGGGAGAGGCTCTGGGAGACCTGTGCTCTTCTTCCCACCAGAGATCCTCCCAGTCCTTGGGCCTGCTTTCCCCCTACCAGGTCTTCACAGGTCTTTTCCCGTCCACACTGCAGGTCCCTACAAGCATTCCCCACAATGGTTCTCCCAAGCCTTCCTCCGCCTCACCAGGGACATGCAAGGCTTGGATCTCCTCCCTACCCTGTCACCTGTTGCACATTTATTTTTTGAAGATTCCAGAGCTCTGGAGCTTTCTGCCACACTATGCAGACTGCATTATGGCAGCAAAAGGATTAGTTATCTCTGGGCCATGTGGCAGCCTCCCAGAAGCGGATGTCATTTCAATACAACCACAAGGAATTGTGGGCATGCTGAAAATGACAACCACTTCTGAGACATAGCCACACAGCTCAGCCACCCTCTCCTTCCCCAACATGAGGTCTGGACATCATCAAAAGGTAAGTGTGCAATGGGTGATGGGGTAAAGGAACAGGCCCAATGCCTGTGGGGACCTGGCAGGATGGATTGGAGAGAGAAAGGTGGGGGTACTGAAACATCTCTGTAGCTTGTCGTAAGAGCGAGTGACTGAGGTTTGAAATAGGAATTGTAAGTACCATAGCTTCTGGGGAGTGGCATCTTTGAATGGCCACCAAGTGATCAGTTTTTAAGCAAGGACTATCCGTAAGGTTCCTTTAAAGAAAAGAAAATGATGAGGCAAACCAGATCCTACAAACATGGAAAGACCTAGTGTTTTGTGTACGGTATATGGTTTTTTAAAAAAAAGAATTGCTAGTGCCTCTACTCCTGCACAAGTAGGCTCATCCTTTAGCCCATCTGTTTCACAAAAATGGTTTACCAGTCCTGTACCACAAAGATGTTATTATTTTACTATATAATAGTGTGTGTGCGTGTGTGTGTGCATATGTATATGTATGTATGTTTGTTAAGATCTTCCATATAGGAAAACATTTAATTTGATGCTCAAAATCAATGCAATATGAATTTAATGTTCTTTGAATAAATACATCTTTTAGTAATGATGTTATCCAAGAATTTAACTAACTGAATACACTGTAACTGACATAATTGGCTTAATTACACAATTTATGAGCAGTCTTTAAAAAGCTGATATTATTGCTGAGGAAAAAAAATGCAAATAAAGCATCTGTTTAATTTTTAAATATTATTTCTACAATCTCATGTTAATATTAAAAGGCTCATTTTTTCCTCAAACACTTGAACAGAGTAGACAAATGCCCCATATGATTCAGTGAATTAGAACTGAGTTGTCCGTCCATCATATACAAATGAGAAACAGTTTGATTTTGTGGTTAAGGCACCTAGCTAGAAACTAGGAGACCATGAGTTCTTAGGCACAAAGCCAGCTGGATAACTTTGGGCAATTCACTCTCTTTCAGCCTTAGGAAGAAGGCAACCGCAAACCGCTTCTAAAAACCTTGCAAAGAAAACTGCAGGGTCCTGGCAGTCCCTGGGAATCAAGGCTGATTTGAAGGCTCACATGCGAGCAAGAACAAAAGTATAAATTTGCTCACACCAGGTAGCAGCACCTAACTGACCTTGTCCAACTATGGAAAATGTAACCAGGGTGGTTCTCGGTTAGTATTTTGGTAGACCACAAGAATATCCCAAGCAAGACCAGAAAGTTGAAAAACATTCCAGAAGGAAATGCCAAGTTACTTATGTCCGAAGAGTCCCCAGGAATTGAGATTGATTCAAGGGACACTTTATACATTATACATGCAAACAATTTTTGCCTCTATCACCTACACTTTGTTTTCAGTTAGGTTTGCAAAGAAAGTTACCTATTCTTTACCAAGAATATAATGCATATTATTAAAAATGCAAAAATTGGTATTAACATTTATAAAAAAAAATATATTGCTTTTTTGATTATTAAAATTATATTTAGCATAATATCCACTAAGCTAATAGGGATGCTCATAATAGTCTATCCTCCAGCAATTTGTATGATTAAAAGAAATCAGCGCTTCTATTTGCCATATCTTGGTCAAAATGCAAATTTATTGTAGGATTTACTTTTTATAATACTTTCTCTCAATGAAATATATATATCTAAATATATATAATCTAAATCAATCATCTATAGAAGATCCCATCATGTAGAATTTGCTCCAGTGTTTAGTTTGTATATTGATTGACTTTTTCTTCCAGTATTCTGAGACAATTGATTAGAACAATTATTGTTAAGCATTTCATTTATTTATTGCTTGATTTCAATCATACACCACACTAAATGCTTTCAGCAACAAATTTTCAACTACATATACCCATGCTATGCGTTTCATAATTCAACTCATTCATTATAGAAGTATTTTCATTAAAATAATGAAAAATAAACTGCCTTTCTCATATTTGTATATTTCTCAGTGACATGATATAAATAGCAAGAATCTGGCCTGTACAGTCCCTGGCTGATATAAGGCTATGCTATACTCCCTACATGTATAGAACATTACAATCAGAATTCTGCCAAACAGTTTTGAGGCAAAAATAATTTCCCTACAGTTTTGGCAAACTTTCCATTAACAGGGGGTAACAATATCAACATTTTCCAACAATTAAGCTCCAATGCTATCTTCACGCACATTAAATAAATTACAGTCATTTCACAATCTATCTATCCCATTACTGAACATTTCTCCAGTTACATCATCTATACCTACAACGTTATCATTTTGAACCTTATCTATTTATGATTTCATTTTCATCATTTTTTTCTAGAGCACTAAAGTTTTATTGCATTCATTTCAACTTTTTTTGATAGATCTCTAAATACTTTCTTCAGCATTCTCTCACCTGTTTCATATCAAATTATTATCACTTTCATTTTTTATTCCATTTAGTCTACTAAAGGATTTGAGTAGAAAGCCCTACTCAAAAGCTCTCTTACTTGCATCAAAATTATTCTGCATTATTCTGCCTCTCAATCATTTGTGTCTTAAATATTATATCTTTATCTCAACTTCATTTTTTTTGTAATATTTATTTTCTGTTGGATTTTGTTCACCATTAAAGTCTGTTTAACCAAGGAATCTTTGTCATATTTTTCATTAACATAAACTCCACATAGTTCTATGGTAATATGAATCACAATTCTTTTAACTCTTCCAATCTGTTGACATTTTCCCTTTCATTACATACATATTTCAGGTAGGTTAATCTAGCTTTTAATATGGCAGTAATCCTATTTCTACTTTTGATTGTTTTTTTTTTCTTCATTTTTACGTTTTTTTCTTGTCATTTTTTTCCAAAAGCCACACTATTATGAAATGGTCTATCCAACACTAAAAATGTTTTCTCTTTCTTGTTATCAATCATTCAACCTTTTAATTAAAATTAAATGCTTTTAAATGTACAATATATTGTCATTATTGGTCATAATCACCAAGCATCCTTCTCATTCATCTTTAGGTATGAAAGGCACAAACACTTTCTGTGCTGTCTCATCTTGTTACCACTCATTCAGTTATGACATGTAACAAATGAATACTAGATTATTTTAATTCAGAACGTTATACAATTCTTCCCAAAATTTATCTCTGTTTTCCATTATTGCTGTTAACTGAAACCAAACTAATTCTGACTTTCATACTTACAACGTAGATGACACAATTCATATTTTCTGATATACATTTTATTCATAATTCAAAGTTATTTTTTCATCTTCCCTTCATAAATTCCTCTGCCCATAAGCAGACTACATTCATTCATATGTATTACTTTCGTCTCCTTTCGCTTAATTTACAGCCATTCTTTATTAATTCGTGTTCTTTTAAAATTCATGCTGGACCTTTATTTCTCTTACAAACTGTAGTCTTCTATATGATGTGGATATTTCTGCTGTGCATCATAACTTAGTCAATGAAGGCCTTCACAATAATGCTTTACAGTTAATATAGAGAATATACAAACTGGGATACCAGCTTTAGTTGTGTCAGTATCTTCTGCAAACAGGAAGGATAATATCAGGAAATTCTGGAAAAATTGGGGCAAATCTTGTATATAATCACATGCATGATACTGCTGTTTCATGCAAATTAGGATCTCTAATCAAAAGACTATCCTTGCACAGTAGCTTACTGTTGATTTTACTCCAAAACTAGGACATATACAGTGGGGCAAAAAATTATTTAGTCAGTCACCAATTGTGCAAGTTCTCCAACTTAAAAAGATGAGAGAGGCCTGTAATTGACATCATAGGTAGACCTCAACTATGAGAGACAACATGAGAAAACAAATCCAGACAATCACATTGTCTGATTTGGAAAGAATTTTTTTGCAAATTATGGTGGAAAATAAGTATTTGGTCAATATCGAAAGTTCATCTCAATACTTTGTTATATATCCTTTGTTGGCAATGACAGAGGTCAAACATTTTATGTAAGTCTTCACAAGGTTGGCACACACTGTTGCTGGTATGTTGGCCCATTCCTCCATGCAGATCTCCTCTAGAGCAGTGATGTTTTGGGGCTGTCACTGAGCAACACGGACTTTCAACTCTCTCCAAAGGTTTTCTATGGGGTTGAGATCTGGACACTGGCTAGACCACTCCAGGACCTTGAAATGCTTCTTACGAAGCCACTCCTTCATTGCCTGGGTGGTGTGTTTGGGATCATTGTCATGCTGAAAGACCCAGCCATGTTTTATCTTCAATGCCCTTGCTGATGGAAGGAGGTTTACACTCAAAATCTCACGATACATGGCCCCATTCATTCTTTCCTATACACTGATCAGTCGTCCTGGTCCCTTTACAGAGAAACAGCCCCAAAGCATGATGTTGCCATCCCCGTGCTTCACAGTAGGTATGGTGTTCTTTGGATGCAACTCAGCATTCTCTCTCCTCTAAACACGACAAATTGTGTTTCTACCAAACAGTTCTACTTTGGTTTCATCTGACCATATGACATTCTCCCTATCCTCTTCTGCATCATCCAAATGCTCCCTAGCAAACTTCAGACGGGCCCAGACATGTACTGGCTTAAGCAGGGGGACATGTCTGGCACTGCAGGATCTGAGTCCCTGGCGACGTAGTGTGTTACTGATGGTAGCCTTTGTTATGTTGGTCCCAGCTCTCTGCAGGTCATTCACTAGGTCCCCCGTATGGTTCTGGGATTTTTGCTCACCGTTCTTGTGATCATTTTGAAAATCTTGCATGGAGCCCCAGATCGAGGGAGATTATCTGTGGTCCTGTATGTCTTCCATTTTCTAATTATTGCTCCCACCGTTGATTTCTTCACACCAAGTTTCTTGCCTATTGCAGATTCAGTCTTCCCAGCCTGGTGCAGGTCTACAATTTTGTTTCTGGTGTCCTTCGATAGCTCTTTGGTCTTTACCATAGTGGAGTTTGGAGTATGACTGTTTGAGGTTGTGAACAGGTGTCTTTTATACTGCTAACAAGTTCAAACAGGTGCCATTAATACAGGTAATGAGTGGAGAACAGAGGAGCCTCATAAAGAAGTTGTTACAGGTCTGTGAGAGCCAGAAATCTTGCTTGTTTGTAGGTGACCAAATACTTATTTTCCACCATAATTTACAAAACAATTCTTTCCAAATCAGACAATGTGATTGTCTGGATTTGTTTTCTCATTTTGTCTCTCATAGTTGAGGTCTATGTATGATGTCAATTACAGGCCTCTCCCATCTTTTTAAGTGGGAGAACTTGCACAATTGGTGGCTGACTAAATACTTTTTTGCCCCACTGTATCAAGTATATTGACACATGCTCAGGATACAGTAACACAACTCAATGAGCATTTGAAGTATTTTAACTCACATTTATCATATTTATTTTGAAGTACAGGTAGTCCTTGACTTACAATAGTTCATTTAATGACCATTCAAAGTTACAATGGCACTGTCATAAGTCAAAAGTGACTTATGACCATTTTTCACACTTACAACTGTTGCAGAATCCCCACGGCCATGTGATAAATTCAAACGCTTGGAAACTGGTTCATATTTATGATGGTTGCAGTGCCCCAGAGTCATGTGATCACCTTTTGAGACCTTCTGATAAGCAAAGTCAATTGGGAAACCATGTTCAGTAAACAACCTTATTACTAACTTAACAACTGCAGTGATTCACTTAACAACTCTGGCAAGGCCACAAAATAGGGCAAAGCTCATTTAATATATGTTTTGATTAACAACAGAAATTTTGGACTCAGCTGTGGTCATAAGACGAGGACTATCTGTATTTTTAGCTTTAAGAATCTGGAATATACTACAATAGTTGTGTCTGCACTCTAAAATATACAATTTACATCCTTGAACTCACTATTCACTTATTTATCAATATATTTAACTGAATTATTTTCATCTTAAATATAATCTAGGATCATCTCCAAATGTTCTCAACCCACTCTGTTTACACATCCCAGTAAACTAATTCTACCACCCGAAGCTGCATCTTAGAGGTAGATTTGGGAACATATAAGACCCAAAGGCAAAATTTAAAAAATTAAGATGGTAGATAGCCAGACACCAGTGTTTGAAAATCCGTAAGTCATTTGACAAAAAAGAAAATTAAAATAAATCACAAATAACAGCATGACGTTTTATTTAACCCTGAACGAAGCAACTTTTTCTTTAAAAGTAAATTCACCTGTTCTCAAGTTTCTTAGGAAGTTTTCAGTGAAATTTATATTTCCCTCACATCGAATTTGTCTGACACTAACGCCTAAAATGAAATTTTTGCCTCTCCTCTTGTTCATTCATTGATTCAATGCACAGATGTTGTTCTTGTCATAATTCCAAGGTACACGTTCCGCATCATGTGACCACCGCAATATATCTTTAAATTCTTTTCCTCTTTCTTAAGCAAGCCAATCATTTTTGCTCATCCTATTTTCAAATTTAACCCAACAGACATTTATCCCCCTGCCAAGAATAACATAAAAGGCATACTGAATAGGCTTAGACTTAAGCCCATTTCTGCCAGAGATGAGTTACATGGGGAGAGGAGGGGGTGGGGAGGTGTCAAGGCCTTCATTCCTCTAGGGATCAGATGTTAATTGGTGAGGTAGGTGGAGTTGAACCAACCTCCCCACACCCTACACATCCTCCCCTCTTTTTATCACTGTGTCATCAAGATCTTTTCTGACATAGTTTCTTCTCCTTTAACATTGCAAGCTATGTATGAAATAAAAAAAATATTGTATGTAGCACTAAAACTGTAAATTGTCCAAGTTTTGATTCATTTTAAACACAAGTTGTATACAACATGTTACACTATGACAGGTTCAGTACATGCAACTTGACTATATTACACTGGGCTGAACAATTAATTCTATAACTTTCTGTATGGCAATATATGTGTTTGTGTGTTTGTGTGTGTGTGTGTTACAGTTACCAAAGGGTGAACTAAAACATTTAAAATAAAAAATTACAGTTCAATAAAAAAATCAAAGATTATGTTGTTCTTGTCATAAAAGCATTAAACAACTATTTATCACTTACTTTTCCAAATCTAAATGCATAACTTTGTTTTAATTATTTTGCAGATCTCTAATTTTAAGCGTAGTCTTAAAAAATTAGTTTTCTTGTTTTCGCACTGTCAAATCCAACATGCATTATCCATTTTTTTAAGTTTAAAGCATTTTAGCACAATCATGTTTAAACCTGTTTTTAATTCAGAAGACCTTGCAATATAAACAGTAGGATTCAGTACAACAGTACACCATTACAACCGGATGTAACAAGGAGAAGCTACTGTCTGAAGGAAGGACTGACATAATACAGGGCATTGACTCATTGCCTTCCCATCTCTTGTATCCCCAGGGCACCTACCTTACTGTATGTCACTACTGATAAGTTGTTTGAGTGACTGCTGGGGGAGAGATTTACAGAGTTTTGTGACAGTTCAGTCTGATCTTGTTCAATTTGGTCAGGAGCAGGCCCCCACGTGTTTTTGCTGATTGTGTCTAGCTCGGAACCCCCAGGGTCTTTTAAGTTGTTTTCATCTGGTTGCCTGTTCTTCTGTGGAGAGGCGAACGGGTTAAAGTTTCCTTCTACCTTACGATGTGGTTGCGTGTTGAACTCTGTTTCAAAAGATGATAGCTGCTGCGTTACTCCTAAAAGTCCTCCAACTTCCACACTAAGGATCACCCAGATGATGTCTACGAAAAAAGATCTCAGATAAGTACACGTTATAGCTTATGTATCACTTTACCTTATTGTTTTTCAAGTTAGTATGCTGCTTAGAACTATGTATATGCAATAAAATGAGCAAGTACAATCTCACTGATCAAAAACAATCAAGACTCAATTTCCCTCATACTGAAGTCATTACAAAAGATACTTTTTTTTAACATTCTGAGACTTGAAAGTTATATACTGACACCTGCTGGTAACTGTAATATTTACTCAAGTACCTTCATAATATAATACACGTATTGTAAAACCAATTAATAATGCTGTTGTCATATTTCATTTAGAACAGCAAAATCTGGAAGCAAATATTAATTTTATATCAATAAGCAATACAAATAAAATGAGAAGTCAGTTTTATGAATCGCGCCTGCAAAAGAACACAATGTGAAGTGTTCTTATTCAGTAATTTTCAAAATATATTCATTTCCTCCTACATGGGTTTTCCATATTTTTCCTTCAAAGGTCAGCCTGAACTATGTGCATTAACAATCTTCCAAAGAAAAGTCAATTTAGTAAAAATGTTAATTTTTAATAACAATAAACAAAAATTGCACTGTCATATTATTTATATAAATCAGGCTAAAAATAGGGAGACTGTGAGTTCTAATCCCATTTTAGGCAATTAAAAGTAATTTTTGGTGTCACTTTTGCCCCAAAGCAAAACAGTGTAGAAGAATGTAATTCTATAAACAATTACTCTTAAATTGTTGCCTCCTTGAAACTGCTTTCTTCATTCGTTTCAATAAGTTCCACTTATCAAATGTATATGGCCACCCATCTTATACAAGGTGACACTGGGCTGTGTACAATGAACAATTAAAACATATTATAAAACCATCTGAGCTCTGTTCCTGTACTTTCTGCACATGAAGGGGAGCTGCCTGCCCTTCTTCAGGATGCAATTCTTTTGCACCATTCACTTAACATCCCATGCATTTACTTAATGACCACAACTGGGAGAGATGGCAGTCATTGAATAAAGTTAGCATGTGGGTGTTTTCTTAATGACTGCTTCACTCAACATCCCAATTGTGGGATGTTGAGTGAAGTAATTACTCAACTATGTATTTTCATAGTAAAAGTAGACCATTTTAGTAGGACACCGTATGTTAAAAAAAGGATGTTAACTCTGACATGTCAATCGCTTACTCAGAATGACTGTAGCTAAGATTAGTTAGACATGAGCCAGAAGTCTTAGCAGCACTAATACTTCTTCAAACTCTGCTAATAAAAATCATAAATGAAAAAATAGTACTTACCTCCATAATAAAGTCCTGTAGCAGTGCACATCCGCCACTGTCCTTGATACATTCCTGCAGTACTGGGACTGCACATCTGAACGCTGACATCTGTAATCTCCTGGGGTTCCAATGACTGGACCATCACCATGTTCACATGGCCAAACTGATCTCCCCCAACATATTTGAGACAAACTCCTGGTGGCCATGCTTCTGTCCCTATGTTTAGCAAACGTAGCATTAAACCATTGGTCATTCAGTACAATCATGAAAAAAATATAAGCATAAGCATCTGATTACATATTTTCCATTATATGTGCATCATTTCGTTATATAATCAAGGAAAATTAATAACTGCCAGGTAAAAGACTGATCATTTTGCACAGTTCCATTGTTCAGGATGGAAATGCACCTCTGACACAAGACTGATCCCCATTCTTATTATAAACTGAATAAAAACATACCAATATATTGAAAATGAAATACTCCTGATACAAGAAACAAGATTTCTTTGACATGAAAAGTGCATAACTAAAATTAATTACATTCAATCAGTTAATTAATTAAAAGTAACACACTATACTTAATGTAGTGGCCAGGTTTGCAAAACGTTGGGTCAACATTCTTGTTATTCAAAATATTTTCAAGGGACAAGTTCACAAATAACTAATACAGCAGTATCCACTGAACTTGCAATGATATTCTGACCCTATCAACTTAAAAATAAATACTTCTTAAACTAAAATTAAGAATAGTTTGTTAAAGTCGTAAAAAATATCCGTAATACATGTAAAGGTTTGTTTCAATAACATATGCAATACCAATGGTCTTCAACTTATTGATAATACAAAACAAATGGGGTGGATTTAAAATACAAAAAAGATAGAAACAGTATAGGAATCCTATATCAAGATATTAACTTTCTTCATGGAAAAATACATCTTCAAATAACCTATTTTGGCAATATAATTTAGGCACAAAAATAAGGCTAATGGTGCTCCGGAGGGCCCACCCGCCCGCCCACTCTCCTTATCTCTATTTGAGCCAATTGGGGCATTTGCGCACGCGCATGGAGCATACAACACCTGTACTGGTTGCACCGGGATCCGGAACCTACCACTTTTATATTTGCAGATTTATGTTATGTTATGTTGTGTTGTGTTGTCCTGTGCTGTACTATGGCATGTTCCTGTGGTTTTCTTGGCAAGATTTCAGAAGTGGTTTGCCATTACTTCCTTTCTCAGTTTAAAGAATCCATCTGTCAGATGGCAGTTTAACCTTCTCTTAAACATATTTAATAAAGAGAAACACACTACCTCCCTAGATTTCCCAGAATCTGTTTTTCTATAAGACATGGGTGTCAAACTCATGGTGTCATGTTGCTGTCACATGATGTATCATGATGTTTTTTCCCTTCATGGAGTTGGCGTGGGTGTAGCCTGCACATGACACATGTGGCCTGCAGGCTGCCAGTTTTACACCCTTGCTATAAGCCATTTTAATGTATTATGTTTACATGTAAATATCAAAAGAATAAAACTTACATAGTTTGGAGAAACACGTAGTCATTTACTGTAGACCAGTCATTTAACAACAGTTTGGAGTTATGATGCCTCAGATAGGTAAGCACTTCCGGTTGTTCCAAAATGTCACAAATATCCCCCCCCCCCCCCAATCACATAACTGCATTTTGGACACTTGGCAACCAGTCATATTTACCACTGGTTGCAGCATCCCATGGTCACATGACCCCAATTTGCAATATTTTTTTTTGCTAACGTCTAGTGGGTTTTGCTCATTTTCAGAAAAACTATTTGGGAGAAGGGTTCGCATTTATGACCATGTGATTCATTCAACAATCATGATAAAAATGGTTATAAAATCAGGTCCAGTCATGAGGGTGCCACAACTTATTATTGTCAATTTAGAGCTGTTACTATAAAGTTAATATTGTATATCATTTAAGGATAGCAACATACTTTATTTAAAGTTGGATATATTTTGTAATACAATTGTCTTCTACAACATTCATGTATATAATAAACTCATACATAGATTCAGCAGTTCAAGTTATATCCTGTCACTGCAATATCTGTCAGCACAGTTATTTCTCTTGCATCAGATGTAATTTTTCTCAGATAATCATATCCCTAAAGGCTAGTACATCTCATCTCATTTAACCTCTTCCCAAAGTTTCATCATAATGTTAACTCCGGGGATTTTTTTTTTTATATGTTGTGTAGGTTATTCCAGCTTAGTATTTTAAAAGTGTTTGTGACTTTTTTCAGAGTTTTCTCCATTGTAAAGGGGAAAAAAACAGCAGGAAAATACGATCCAAAAGTATTAACTATACCTTACTTAATTTAAAAAGGAAAAATTCTGAACCAAATATTTTTGTAATTGAAAAAAATATAAATATCAAGGGAATCAAAGACTCAAAGTAGACATTAACATCAGAATGCGTGACTATTCAAAATACATGTAGCAACATAATAATATATATTTGGACTCATTCTCGATAGTTTCCTACTGAATTACAAAATCATGACTACTTTCAATACAGAAAACAAAGAGAAACTAAGTTTAAGGAAGTCAAAATAACAGCGAGAAAGCAACATTTATCATATTGGAAGGGTTCCTCAGATTGGAAGTAGTCAGTCTAAGCCAGTGATGGCAACCCTTTTTGTAAACACGGGTCAAAATTGGGTGCACGCGCACAATAGCGCACAAGTGCGCACACCCACATTGCAATGTGCCCCACCTACCTGTGTATGAAATCCTCACACGTTTTTGTGACCCCCCCATTGTGCATGCGTGCACGATTCCCCCCCCCCCCAAAGCAGAGGGGGAGTTTTCGCACTCCCCAAGTTCTGGAGACTTTTCTGAAGCCTGGGGAGAGCGAAAAATGGGTCCAACTGGCCAACCAGAGGCTCAGAAACGAACTTCCGGTTGGACCGTTGACCCTGTTTTTCGCCCTCCCCAGGCTCCGGAGGCTTTCATTAGGCCTAGGGAGGATGAAAACAGCCTCCCCCAGCTCTCCAGAAGGCCAAAAAGCAGGTGGCCGGCGCACACATGCACGCTGGAGCTGACAGCTTGCATGCTGGCGGATATGGCTCCGCGTGCCACCTATGGCACGTATGCCATAGGTTCGCCATCACAGGTCTAAGCTATCTGAGGAGAGTGAAATGAATTATCCATTCAATATCACATTTACCCTAATGGAAGATCATTATAAATTTAAGACTATTAGGAGTAATGGTAATAAAAAACATATAACCTTCTACATACATCTTCTACATACAAATTCAAGGATAAAAGCAATCCTAAGATCCCCAACATAGGCATTATTAGAAACGATACCAATGTCTTGTTTCATGACATTACTATGCCAATGATGTAACTTACATAATATAATAAATAATTAATGTCACGTACTCCTCCACCTATGCCTTTCCTATGTAAACATGGTGACTGTTAAATGTATACATTTAAATGTGCATTTTTAATCGTTCTTTGAAGTTTGTATGCCATTTGAATTGTCAATATTTCTGCAGAAACATTATTTAAAACGTGATCTGTACTTCACAAAACTTCCCAACCAAGATAAAGAGAGCCTAATAAATCAAAGCATTTCTCCCTTTCAACAATATGAAGTCTGTTTATATCTGTCTATCTGCATATGTTGAGAGCCAATTTAGTGTAGTGCTAAGACCTTAAGCTAAAAATTGGGAGAATGTGAGTTCTAGTACCATGTTAAACAGAAAACCAAGTGACTGATTTTGGGCCAGTTATTCTCTTCCAGCCCTAGAAAGGAAGCAATGGCAAACCACTTCTGAAATCTTGCCAAGAAAACCACAGGAACATACCATAGTACAGCACAGCACAGGGCAACACAACATAACATAACATAACAAAATCTGCAAATATAACAGTGGTGGATTCCGGATCCCGGTGCAACCGGTACAGGTGCTGTACGCTCCATGCGCATGTGCAAATGCCCCAATTGGCTCAAATAGAAGTAAGGAGAGCAGGCAGGCGGTGGGCCCTCCGGAGCACCATACCGGAACAGTACCTGGTGCTCCAGCAGGCACCGGTACACCTGTACCAGGGCATACCGGTCGTATCCCACCACTGAAGTATAAGATGTAACCTTCCTCCAACTTCAACAGGAATTATTTAGCCAACCCTTTCTCCTATCCTTCCATTTGAGAAAAGATAGCACTAACCAAAGACCTTAGGCACAGGTACAAGTGTCCAGAGGTATTGATTAGTTCTTGTAGCAAACAAAACATTATATTTCCAGAAAAATATATAAGACAGCTAGATCAACACAAACATAGAGAAGAGACCTTCAGAATTTACCTGTGTTTTGTATCCTCCACGTTTTTGTAAACTGGGTATCTGGAGGGATGGATTCACCTTCTCCTATAGTCACATCTTCTACAAAGGACATGGAGGGCACATTGATGTTTGGACTTTCAAAATCATAGTATGCTCCAATGGCTGCCTGTAAATTCCTATAAAAACAAAAGAAGATTTTCAGGCACAGAATGGTAAATTGGATAAATACCCAATTTAAATTGTAGAATTACTACTTATTTAATTATGAAATTAACACCTATTTGCAAGTTGTTTTCCATAGCTAGATGTACATCCTATCCTTTGTGCTCTTCTATATCTGCTATATAACATATCTTGCAGATACCGAGACTAAATAACATGAACGTCAAATGCAGACTAACCAACATCAGGCTGTTCTAGTCCTTACATATGTACACATAAATAAAAATCTATGGGGAAAAAGTCTGTTATTCTCCTAGAGCATAACAGAGTTGTGCTTGGATGCAAAATTGACTGATAATGCATTTTATAAATTAAATCTAGATTTTAAATCAAAGTTAAAAGGGGTGTAGTTGTGTTTTTTGTTTAAATTCAAAGATTAGTATAAAACAAATTGCAGTTGGCAAAAATGCAAAGGCAATTGTTATGATTTGTGAGTTAACTACGAATAATTCAGAAAAACATTGAAAACAACACATTCTAGATCAGGGGTGTTTCATTCATTGAGGGCCTGATCAAGATTGTGTTTGATAAAGACTTGTGAGAGAGCAAGTCTCTTGTGTATCTTGTGTGGTCCCTCAATTCCTATACTTGCCACCAATCAAGGAACATTCAATGAGAGTCTGTGCTCTTGATTAAGATATAGGCTGAATAGTGGCAATCTGGTATTCTGAATAATTTTGTAAAGCTTCTTCTACATGCAGTTTGTATTTCTTACAATATTTATATTGAAGTAAAAGCAGGTGAAATGCCATATTTAGAATTACTCTTCAAATTCCATGTGGAATTATTTACTAATATCATGCCTGAGAATGTTTTATTATTAATAATGTTTATATACATCATGCTGAATATTATTTATAATTGTAACGTTTTATTAAAATATATGACTAATTCACATTTCTGCATTTTTAGGAACTTGAAACTTGTTCTAACATAAAAAAAATGTTCTTGTTGATTCTGTGCAACTGAAGTCACTAGAACCAAACTCTCTGGTATTTAAATAGGAATAACATTATTATTAACATATAGACCTCAAAAAATTTTCATAAATAAATAACCAGAAATATCCTTTATTTTTCTTGTCATGCCAGCTATTTATGTAGCCATATTATTTTTAATATTCACAAAGGCTAATATTTTAAACTATTACTTTGGCTATAATGCAACTGAACACTTATTAAATGTTTTAAATGTTGTGCAATAAAAATATTGATAATATTCTTATCAGAAATAACAAATTCCAAAGGTACGAAATGGCCAAAATCCTAGTGATATGGAATGCCACTATCAGGAGGAATTAATTTAATATTCTTTAGAACGTTCTTTCCTGGGGATAAAATTCCTAATGTGCATTATGCATAATATATTTATAAAGTTCATTTTAAGATCAAAGGAATAAATTTAATGTTCTTTAACAGGACCTTATATGGCTGACAACATAATAATCAAGCTGGTTATTCTGAAATTCACATAAATAATTGTCAATGTCACAGTCGTTACCAGACCTGTCCACTATGAATTTATCCAATCATCTTTTAAAGCCATCAAATTGTAGTAATCACCATGTCTTGTAGTAATGAATTCTATGAATTAATTACATGCTGTATGAAGAAATATTTTCTTTTTCTGTTCTAAGTCTCCTTCCAATCAAATTCCACATACTCCCTTATCCTAATGTTCTCCAAGGGAAAATTGTCTATTCATTTTCTCCACACCATATACATTTGTATACATTTTTGTATCTATTTCTTTGCCTTTTTCCAAAGTAAAATACTAAATATTCCATTTTTTCTCATAAGGAATGTGTTTGAGTTTCTTGATTGTGATAACTGCAGTCTTCCACATTTTTCTAGGTCTGTTATGTTTTGGGGATTTGATGGGGAAGAATAGGATGTAAACTCAACCTCACCAAGATTGAATAGTTATGGGTTTTATATCCACTAGATCAAGGAGTTGTAGGGTTTCCATTTTTGGTACTGAATTGGATGGCACTACCCTGTTCAGACGGTGTGAAATCTGGGGGTTCTCTTGAATCATAGCTCCTACTTTCACATTTTCACATTTTTTCACATTTTATTGAGATTTATAGGCCGCCCTTCTCCCTGAGGGGACTCAGGGCGGCTTACAATCACAAAGGGAGGGGGTGCAGTACCAAAGACAAACAATAGTGAACAAAATAAAATGATAAACACAACATGCATTCAACAGTCAGCACTCGGGCGGGTAAATTGGAAACCTATCCCCAGGCCTGCTGGGAGAGCCAGGTCTTGAGGGCTGTGCGGAAGGTCTGGATGGTGGTGAGGGTACGAATCTCAACGGGGAGCTCGTTCCACAGGGTCGGAGCTGCAACAGAAAAGGCTCTCCTCCGTGTAGTCGCCAGTCGACATTGACTGGCGGATGGAATTCGGAGGAGGCCCAGCCTGTGCGATCTAATCGGTCGGAGGGAGGTGATCGGCAGAAGGCGGTCTCTCAAATATCCAGATCCACTACCATGGAGTGCTTTAAAGGTGGTCATCAATACCCTGAAGCGCACCCGGAGACCTACAGGTAGCCAGTGCAGCTCGCGGAGGATAGGTGTAATGTGGGCGAACCGCGGTGCGCCCACTATCACTCGCGCGGCTGCATTCTGGACTAACTGCAGTCGCCGGATGCTCTTCAAGGGCAACCCCATGTAGAGCCCATTGCAGTATTCCAGCCTAGAGATCACAAGGGCTCGAGTGACTGTTGCGAGAGCCTCCCGGTTCAGGTAGGGCCGTAACTGGCGGACCAGGCGAACCTGGGCAAATGCCCCCCTGGTCACAGCCGACAGCTGATGGTCGAAAGTCAGCTGTGAATCCAGGAGGACTCCTAAGTTACGGACCCTATCTGAGGGGTATAAAATTTGACCCCCCAGCCTGAGTGTTGGAATGTCAGCCAAATTATTGGGAGGGAAGCACAACAGCCACTCGGTCTTGTCCGGGTTGAGTACCAGTTTGTCAGCGCTCATCCAGTCCCTAACAGCTTCAAGTCCCTGGCTCATCACGTCCAAAGAATGAGTAGCAACTGAGGCCAGGAAGGCCTTTGCATAACTAGATCCTGGGCACCTGACATGTCTGTCCTGGACTGGAGGCCCTGCTCATTGTCACCATACCTTAGACACCTCCCAATTGAGCCACTGCAATGTATTGTCCATAGGATTACCCTTGGACACCACCTGGAAACTCCAGTTGGTCTAAAATGCAGCAATACAGGTAGTTATGAGTGATGGTGCAGCTATTCCATGAGCTGCACTGGCTCCAACAGACCTCTGGGTGTGATTAAAGTACTGGTTACCACTTTTATAGCTCTACACAGGACTGGGTTTTTTGATAGACTGCTTTCTCCCAAAAACATCTACCCACAGCGGTGGGCTGCTTTGGCTTCGCCCAGGTTTGGGAGAACCCGTAGCTAATGTTATGACCAGTTCAGAAAATCTCCAAATCCCATCCCTTGTTGGCCCCTCCCACCCCACCCCACTTCTCCCACTCCGCCCCACCCCTCCCAGGAGTCTCCACGCAGCCGATTTTGAATGCGAGGTAAGTGCAGGGCCTGTGCGGAAGCTCTGGGAGAGGGGAAAACGGGCCTCCTGGAAGTTCCAGAAGGTTGAAAACAAGTCCATTTTTGACCTCCAGAGCCTGGGAGAGGCAGTTTTCACCCTCTGAAAGGCTTGAGTAAAGCCTCTGGAGCCAGAAGGTGAAAACAGCCCCCCACTGTTGTGCAGGCTTAGGCCACACCCACCATGACCGCGGCCATTCAACAACTGGCCAGATAACCCATTGCTGAAATTTTTGAAGCCCACCCTTGTATATCCACCCCACACATTCCCACAAAGAGGGTATACTCCAGATTCCTTCTTGTCATTTTATAGGACCTAGTAAGCATGTTTTTTCCATGGTTGTCCTGTTCTCTGGAACTATTCTTCCCCTACCCCAGGCTTCAACTCTAATCCCTTTAGAAAAGCTGTTAAGACAGCCCAGATATTAGTGACCAGTTAGGTGGGGTCCCCTTTTTATTGTTTTATTATGGTGCTTGGTTGCCATCTTTATACTTTGTATTGTAGATTGTAGATCTATAGATTGTAGATTATATATGATTTAACGTATGTGGCTGGTTTTGGGGAGAGGTTGTTTATGTTATTTTGTTGTACGCTGTCCAGAATTGTGTTTTTTGAAATGGGCAGCCCTCTAAATCTAGTTAGTAAACAAACAAGATAGAGTATTCCAGAGGTGGATAAATCATAAATATGCATAAAGGTATTGCAATGATGGCAGTTTAATTTTCAAAACTTTTATTAATGATCCTAGCACAATTTCTTTTTTATAGCTGTCGCACACTGAGTTGACATCCTTGCTGAGTTCTCACTGTGACCACAAAATCCATTTCCTGTATACTTATAGGCAACTCAGAATCCATCACTGCAGGTGTGAAGTGTCTATGTCCCAGGATTGCTCATTTTATACTTACTTAATTTATATCACATTTGTTGTTTGCATCAAGTTTCATCTAATTTTACCACCCACATAGTTTAATACTTCCTTTGGTCAGCTCTTTATTTGCTAAGCCACAATCAACTCTGATTTACTCCAAGTTATGAAGTAACCAGAACCAGTTTGATGTAGCAGTTAAAGCATCAAACTATAAAATGGGAAACTGTAAGTTTTCATCCTGCCTTAGGCACAAAACCAGCTGGGTAGCCTTGGACCAGTCACTTTATTTCAGTCTAGGAAAGAGGCAATGGCAAACCATTTCTGAAAAGCCTTGCTAAGAAAACTTTCTCAGGCAACCTCCACAATTGATCATGATTGAATGAAAGAAAGAAAAATGAAGTAACCAAGCAGAATATCAAACTCAACATACTTGTGAAATTAGATAACTAATGAATCTGCCTCAAGAATGATAGCTGCTTCTAAGACGCAAACTATACATCCTACACAGTATGTTGCACAGAATATAATGTTCAGTCATATCTCATTTTGTAATAACTTTTGGATATAACTAATTCACAACTAAAGAAAAGTTGGCAGGGTAACTCTGGGCCAGTCACTGTCTCTCAGTCCAGTACATCTCAAAGGATTGTTATTATAGGGAAAAGAGGAGGAAGCATTATGTATGTTCATTGCCTTGAATTATTTTTAAAGTAATAAAGGCAGGATAAAATCTAATAAATAAAGAGAAAGAGAAAGAGATTTTCAGAGTAGCAGGGTAAGAGTTTACTTGGTGAATTATCATTTTTTTCTGGATTACAAAGCAATAAAGATAAAAGATTTTAAAATGTAAGAACTTCTAGCAAAAAGCTTAACAAGGAGTTGATGTAAAAAAGTTTAAAATGGATACTGGGACAGTTATTTTTTAGTGAAAGTGTTTTTGAATAAATTGGAAATAAATTAGACAAATGAACCAAATCTATCAGGCCTTCGTGGATTTTTTAAAATTATTATTATCAAAGAGTATAGATAATTGGTAGATTTTACAAAACAAAAGTTATACATACTGTGAGCCAGACTGTGATGTTGACCTATGGAGATGTGAATTGTGATGTTGACTATAACTTCAGAGTGCCATTAGAAACTAAAGTATTAAAGGTAAAGGAAGACCCAAAAAAAGAAAAAGATGGATTTGGTACAACTCACAATGGAAGAATAGTTAGGGGAAAATATGGAACTTGTTGAGATGGCCAAATTGACTCCTTGATCAGAGAAAATATCTGCCTTTATTGCTGACTGGAAACCTCTTTAGACTTTTGCAAGACAGAAAAAAATGATCATGTGATTTATGGTTTTAATCAGGGGTGAAATGCTACCAGTTCAGGCCGGTTCACCGGAACCAGTAGTAAAAAATGCTACCGTTCGCCCAAACTGGTAGTAAAAAATGCTTAACAAAGTAAAAAAAAGTTCAGACGATCAGCTGTGCTGCGTGATGGTAGGAACTTTTTTTTTTACTTTTCTTTAGCATTTGGGGTACATTTTTGCTCCTAGGAGGTTTCCCTGAGGCCTGCTCGGCCAAAAATGGGGGATGGGGGGTACTAAGAAAGAAAGAAAGAAAGAAAGAAAGAAAGAAAGAAAGAAAGAAAGAAAGAAAGAAAGAAAGAAAGAAAGAAAGAAAGAAAGAAAGAAAGAAAGAAAGAAAGAAAGAGAATGGAGGGGGAGAGAGGGAGAAAGAGAGGGAGAGAGAGGGAGAAAGAGAGGGGAAAAAGGAGAGGGAGGGAGGACCACAAATCTGGCACTAGATGCAACTTCAGACAATACCTTGAAAAAGCACAACAATCCAGGGCTGGAAGGGACCTGGAGGTCATCTAATGCAATCCCCATTGTTAAAGTAAATTTCTGTCTTTTGAACCCCACCCCCACCCCCGTTACATGATTATATAGCCATGGCTACTCAGTCACATGACCCCCACCAAGCCACTCACATAGAACCAGTAGGGGGAAAAATAGATTTCACCACTGGTTTTAATCATTAGAAACAACAGCTTATAAGAAGAAAGATTTATGTTGTAATGCTAGAGCAAGAGTTAAATTTATAACGCCTTTATACCTTCTGTAAAGAAGATTGGATTTGCTAATTGCTTTTTCCTTTGTTTTGCATTTTAGAAGTTTAATTTCTTTTTTTCTTACTTTATATTCCTTTTCATTTCCTTTTTTATGTATTTTAATATAAGTAAGATTCAGTATACCGATTTGACGTTTTCCTGTGTCTGTCACAAATTGAAGATTCAATACTGCAGTCTTTAAAAATAAATTGTACACTTTGCTCCCCTACCCAATATCAATGCTTGTTCAATGTCATTAACATTCTGTTTGGGCAACAACTTCTCCAATTCCCATTTAGCAGGAATCAAAGATCTATGCTACTCAGGAAAAAAATGAATACAGATAATTTTTTAGGTACGATAGGCCAATTACAAACATTTTAAATTATGACCAACTCATCAAAAGCTACTTACGACTCCATTTCAAAATTATGACTGCAGCAGCCCCCGGGTCATTTGTCCTTACAGACCACCACAGGGTCACTACAACACACTCCTGCTTCTCTCCCCACCATACCACCCCATGGAAGCCTGTACCAGCCCCAGAAGCTTGCTAGATAACATTTTCTGTCACTCCAATCCATCTCACTGTGTTGTTGTTATGAAGAAAAATACCTGGTACTATATATGTTGTCTTGAGGTCATCTACGAAAGATAAGCTATAAATGTAATAAAGGAATAAACAGAAGAATTGAAAGCACTTAAATTGAAATTTTTCAGAGAACACTATAAGAAAATGCACAAATATCTTACAAGAAAGCAATAGCTATCCTCTTCAACACTGTTGCCCAAGAACTTACATGGACATGTCCATGAAATCATTAGACGATAGACCTCAACTCAGGGACTTTCTTTTATGGTGTAGAATATAATCAGACTTTACTGGCAATTTATCTCTCACATTATTAAACTTTGAATTGCAATCAAAGAATAATTTAAATATCTATGGATAAAGCTAATAGTCAATGGATTATTACCTAGCAGAGAACTAATGCCTCTCTTCCATTTTAGGTACTTTGTTCTTAACCAAATATAGGTATGTTTTCCCCCTCTTTGCTTAAGCTATCTTGCTGTTCTGCAAGGGAGGATGGGAGAGAGAAAGAGAGAAATATCCAAGCAATGTCCTGGGCTTGAATGCCAATACCACAGAAAAATAAGCAGGCATACAATGGGGAATACACACTGAAAGGAAGGTGGTAGCATTGGCACCCCGATCATGGTGGGAGTTGCGAGTGTACTATCCCATTAGTCCAAAGTATTCCCCATTGTTTACCTACATACTCTCTGGTATATCTCTTCGTCTTTAATCTCTCTGCTCTGCAAAGGGGGGAAAAGGAAAAACAATAGGTCAATCACAAGACAACATGTACTGTGGCAATCACATGACAGAGGGACATGGTGAAAGGTCACAAATGTGAGCCTTGGTTGTAAAAGTCAGCACCATAGTTTGAACCATCATTGGACAAGGCAGTCAGTAAGTGAAGTCTAACTGTAGTTCTACTTCAACTCTTACCACAAAATTCTGAAGATTATCTCCCATCCCCCCTCCATTATATGGTGATGATTGCTTCCACATCCCTGCTTCTCACTAAGGTACTATAATTTTCAACGAGTCCATTAAGGGGATGGCTCTTTCTGCAGTTCTTAAAAGTGATGACTGGCTAGCTCTTTTATTCTGTTTTTTACATATTTATAAGCAAACCCCGTACTGAATGCAACAGTGAATAAATATAGCCAGACCATCAAGAATTATACTTGTCATTAATTTCTTTTAAAACATGATGTAAAAAATATTATTTTTAGATTGCAAAATGATATAACTAGATCCCATAGCAGTCAATCATCTAGGTAGTGAACTGTGTTAAATAAACTATCAAGATTTTTTGAGAAAGAGGGGATTATATTCTAAACTGCTGGCTCAGTGAAATGCTATGGGATAGATCCAAGTTGACAAAAGCTACTAAGTGATGATAAATACTTTACTAGTTGTTTGTTGCTTCTCTTTATTGCGTGGTTTAAAATGATAATAAATACAATACAATACAATAGCAGAGTTGGAAGGGACCTTGGAGGTCTTCTAGTCCAACCCCCTGCCTAGGCAGGAAACCCTCCATTCCAGACAAATGGCTATCCAACATCTTCTTAAAGACTTCCACTGTTGGGGCATTCACAACTTCTGGAGGCAAGCTGTTCCACTGATTAATTGTTCTAACTGTCAGGAAATTTCTCCTCAGTTCTAAGTTGCTTCTCTCCTTGATTAGTTTCCACCCATTGCTTCTTGTTCTACCCTAAGGTGCCTTGGAAAATAGTTTGACTCCCTCTTCTTTGTGGCAACCCCTGAGATATTGGAACATTGCCATCATGTCTCCCCTAATCCTTCTTTTCATTAAACTAGACATACCCAGTTCCTGCAACCGTTCTTCATGTTTTAGTGTCCAGTCCCCTAATCATCTTTGTTGCTCTTCTCTGCACTCTTTCTAGAGTCTCCACATCTTTTCTACATTGTGGCGACCAAAACTGGATGCAGTATTCCAAGTGTGACCTTACCAAGGCATTATAAAGTGGTATCAACACTTCACGTGATCTTGATTCTATCCTTCTGTTTATGCAGTCTAGAACTGTGTTGGGTTTTTTGGCAGCAGCTGCACACTGCTGGCTCATATTTAAATGGTTGTCCATTAAGACTCTAAGATCCCTCTCAGTTACTACTATTGAGCAAGGTACCACCTATACTGTACCTGTGCATTTCGTTGATGTAGAACCTTACTCTTTTCACCATTGAATTTCATTTTATTAGATATTGCCCAATGTTCAAGTTTGTCAAGATCCTTCTGTATCTTAAGCCTGTCTTCTGGAGTGTTGGCTATTCCTGCTAGCTTGGGGTCATCTGCAAATTTGATGAGTTCCCCATTTATTCTCTCATCCAAATCATTGATGAAGATGTTGAAGAGTACTGGGCCCAAAACAGAGCCTTGGGTACTCCGCTGCATACTTCCCTCCATGGAAAAAGAGCCAAGGTGGCGCAGTGGTTAGGGTGCAGTACTGCAGGCCGCTTCAGCTGACTGTTATCTGCAGTTCAGCGGTTCTAATCTCACCGGCTCAAGGTTGACTCAGCCTTCCATCCTTCCGAGGTGGGTGAAATGAGGACCCAGACTGGGGGGGGCGATATGCTGACTCTGTAAACCGCTTAGAGAGGGCTGAAAGCCCTATGAAGTGGTATATAAGTCTAACTGCTATTGCTATTTGCATTTCCATTGAGGATTACACGCTGAGTGCGGTTGGTCAGCCAATTACGGATCCATCTGGTGGTGATGCTGTCCAACCCACATTCTTCTACTTTATCTAGTAGTAGGTTATGGTCTACCTTATCAAATGCCTTACTGAAGTCCAAGTAAACTATATTGACAGCATTCCTCTGGTCCACTAATTTTGCCACTTTGTCAAAGAATGCAATAAGATTAGTCTGGCATGATCTGTTTTTGACAAACCCATGTTGGCTTCTGGCTACTACTTTGTTTACTTCTAGGTGTTCGCTAATTCGTTACTTGATTATCTTTTTCAGAATCTTTCCTGGTTGGGGTCAGGCTGATAGGTCTATAGTTTCCTGGATCTATTTTTTTTCCTTTTTTGAAGATGGGAACCAGATAAGCTCTTTTCCAGTCCTCTGGCAGTTCCCCGGTGCTCCAGGATCTCTGAAAGATATAGTTCAGTGGTTCTGAAATCTCATCTGCCAGTTCCTTGAGAACCCTGGGGTATAATCTGTCCGGTCCTGGTGATTTGAACTTGCCTAGGGTAGACAGGTGCTCACTTACCATTTTCTTCCCTATTTCAATTTGTGTTCCTAATCTGATTTTTGTGGTGCTGTTTTTGATAGGTTGGACTGTTTTATGTGTAAAGACAGATGCAAAAAAATGAGTTAAATAGTTCTGCTTTCTCCCTGTTGCTTGTCACCTTCTTGCCACTTTCTCCCAGCAATGGACCAATTGTTTCCTTAAACCTTTTCTTGTTTTTAACATGTTGGAAGAAGCTTTTTTTTGTTATTTTTTACTTTTGTGGCAAGCCTTTCTTCATTGTGAGCCTTAGCTTTCCTTACTTCATCTTTACAGGCTTGGGCTATTTGCTGATATTCTGCCTTAGTTATGTCCCCTTCTTTCCACTTTTTATACTTAATTTTTTTTGTCTTTCAATTTGTCAGAGTTCTTTATGCAGCCATGCTGGTTTCTTTTGGGAACTGTTACTTTTCTTCTTCATTGGTATTGTGCTAGACTGAGATAAATCAATATATCAAGTAAGATTTATACTAACTTACAATCAGATGAATGAAGCAATACTTGTTAAAATCAGGGAGTTAATCTGCTTCATTCAAAGACATTACTTCACTTGTGACAAAAGGTAGAATTGATAAGTAAAAATAATGAAGGCCACAGGATTACGTTCAGGATACTTCTCCAACAATTCCCTTGATATCTTGCTTCAAAATCCAGACTTATTATAAGATGCATAAAAAGTGCATGAATACTAAGAAAACTGCATATTTACAGAGAATCACAGCTCAAAATATATATTGGAGAAGTATTTTTAATTGCTTCTTCAAATTAAAGAAAAATACACAGCTTGCAATGGCATTATTTTCAATCTTGTAAACATACTTCAAAGGGGAAAGGGCTATTTATGCATCAAGGCTGATTGCCAATTCTCTTCCCTTCCATGTGTCATATTTCATCACCCAGCATTGCCACTTGGAATGGTTTCAGTATCTGTTCCAGCCAATATGTAACTGAGGCTCAAACAAATTGAAAGCAGACTATCTTTTCTTCTAAGTATTTTTCCTAAACCAAACTGCAGTGAAAATATTTTTTCAAAAATTATACAATTTGTTCAGTAAAAAAATGATGTCAACCTGGAGAGATAACAGATTACAACGAGGAGGATGAAAAAAACATGAGCAGAGTCATGATGACAAAGCAAATATTTAACTGAAGTTCAACTGAACAAGTGCTCTTTGCCACAAAGTTGAACAAAAAACCAACCACAGTGTACAGTGTAATTATGCTGCAGCAAAACACAGATGTTTTAAGTTATGAGATGATTAAAGAACCAGTAACAAATCAGACATCGAAATTGCAGTCTATTTCATCAAGTCTTCCAGGTATATATTTAAATCATAGCATGTTGAACTCTGGGAAATAATAACCTGAGAAGAAATGCTTCACTCCCCCTGAATCACACTTAACCATCAAATGTAAATTGCAAATGTTGCTTTAAAAAAGTCTCTACCTAGAAAAGATTTATTGATGTATGCTTAATATGGTATGTCTTTATGAACATATTTATAATCTCATACATACATGCAAAGCACTTTGTTTGTAAGACATCTTCACAACTTACAGTTGTGAAGGAGCTTATAATTATGAATTGACGTTTATAAAATGAATGAACTCCTGGTGAAAAAGGAAACAGAGATTTTTCCTTCTATTTCAAAGGGCAAGAAGTATTCCTTGACTTATAACCACAACTGGACTTGAAATTTTGGTCCTAATTCATTGCGGTCATTAAGCGAGGCAGCCACATGACCACCTTGCTCAATGACCACAATCCCAGGTGTAGTTGCTAACCGACTGCATGGGTCACTAAGTTGATAACGCAACAGAACTACCTGCCAAAAAAGGGCACACAACTCCCATCCATGCACACAAAGGGTCATGAGAAAGGAAGCTTGGAACTCAAGAAGTCCTTTCTCCAGGCAACTGCAGGCCGTCCCCTCCATGCGTAGAAGGAATCTGCACTGCTGGGCCAGAGAAAGGAAGCTCTGATCCCAAGCACCTGAACATTTTTTCTCAGTCCCAGCATGCCGGTTCTCCTCTACTCTGTGTGTTGGCCTTTCTAGCCTTTAGAATACTGTATTCACTAGCTTTCTGGCTAGAAAATTAGTAAATGTTTTTCTGAAGGATAGAAAGGCTTTTTCCAGTCAGTAAGGATGGCAAGCATGCTTGGTAGAGGAACTCTACCCCAAATGGATAAAATCAATCTGACATGCAGTCCTTCTGCTCTCAAAGGCACTGACTGAAAAAGTCCATGACGAAAGCTAAATGGGATTTTAGGATGGGGCACTTGGAGTCAGCATGGCTTCAAACACTCCAGGCTGGCAAACACCTTGTACTAACATCCCCCTTGGCTTTTGTTATAGACTTTTCACCCAACATTTTCGAGAGCATAAGGGCTGCTTGGTGGAGGGGCTCCACCCTTAATGAGGCAAAATCAAACTAGCAGTGCTTCCACTCTCTGAAAGACTGGCTGAAAAAGGTTCATCTCATAATGGGTCCTGATGGACCGTTTTCAGCCATCCTCCAGGAACCAGGAGTCCTGCAACAACAGCTTGCGACTTTCCTTGCCTACTTCTCTGCTGACTTTCAGAGGAAGCTGACAAGTAAGATTGCAAATGGCAATCATATGATTATGAGCACCTTGGCATCCCATTGTGAATACAAATGGGTTGCCAACAGCCCAGACTGCTATACAGGACTGCAACATTAATAACTTCAGGCATTGGTTTATGTCCCTTAATTCAGTACCTTTGTAATTTTGGTTACTGAACACAATTCAGTAATTTGGTCATTGTGAGGACTATCTGTATAACACAAGCTTCTTCATATTACTAAGTCCAAATGTTTCTATACAATAGTGGCTAAAGTAGAATAAGTCGTTCTATATAAATTACATATAAAAGATGTCAAGGTCAAATAGCTTCCAGAATAATATTAATAGCATAAAACAATAACTGAATACGTACTGGTAATCCTTATTATCATAATAGATCTTGCCTATCATGGTTATAACTGATGACAGTCAAAATAGCCTGGTTGCTAAGCACTCAAAGTGCAGTTATGCGACCATAAGAGGAAGGAAAATACAGCTTTCAGGTATCTGTTACTATAGCTTCTATCAATGCACCAGTAGTTCCAGTCCAAACTTTGAGAATCTGTTTCTTGACCTGAACTGCCTCAAATGGCTGCCACTAATCTAGTGCTCTCCTTCTCTTTGACCCCAAACTACTGGCATGAAGATTTATCTACCTTCTCCTTCATATCTCAATTGAATATATTATATTTTGGAATGTTTTAAGTTCTCTCTTATCATAAAAAGTTGCTATAAATTTTAATGGCCAACAGGGACCAGCAGCTCTCTCATTAAGCGAAACAGTCACTAAACAGGTAATCATACAAGTGGAAGTGTGCTTTCCTTTTCCCCAGTCCCTCATCCTTTTGATTGCTTCCCCCACTACTAAGATAATTAGCAAGAAGGAAAGTAATGCTTGTATTTACATTCACAGGAGAGGAAGGGATTACAAGAGAGCACACAATGGGGAATACATTGGGCCATTTGCACACTTGTGGCTCCTTCTGCTCTAGCTTCACCTCACTGTTCCTGCTTACTCTTTTGTAATTTCACTTCTCCCCATACCACCTCATTCCTTTCAGTGTGCACTCCCCATTGTGTGATTGTTTACTTTCTTGTAATCCCATGCTTTCCACTCATACAACAGCCTGGAAAAAGTTATTTCTGATTTATCCTTGAAGTTACAACCAGTGCACCACCCCCATGAACAAGTGATTGCAATTCAACTGCTTGGCAACTGCCTTGTATTTATGACTGATTGCCATATCCTTTGGTCATGTGATTGCAATTGGCAACTATTCCAGCAAGTTTCTAACAAGCAATGCTAATTTGGGAAGTAGGATTAGCCTAACAACTACATGATTTGTTTAATTTATGTAAACCAGCCAGAATGCTGGTGAGTTCAATGGCTATATACATTTTCTTAATAAAAAACTACCATGAGACACTAAATGATCACTGTGATTCGCTTGAGAACCATGGTAAAAATTGTCATAAAATTGGGTGTAATCATATGATGACTCACAATGACCATACCATTTAGAAACAAAAATTCTGATTCCAACTGTGGTCATAACTTGAGGACTACCTGTATTCAGCATCTGGATTCAGAGGTAATACATTTCTTACAAGAAAACCCTCCTGTTCATTCCTGAAGAATCTGACTAGAATGACATTGCACTGTAGTAACTATTTGTGATCCTTAAAATGCTCAAGAAAATTGCTATAAAACTTTGATATCTATGTGATTCTTACCTAAGAACTTGTTTACTGCCTTTCATGTAATCTATGTAAGGAGAAGATAAGGAGTACAGCTCTGCTAATTCTTCTTGATCATTCAGTGGCTTTCAATACTAATGACCACTGTATTATTCTGGACAGACTCTCAAAATAGATGGCCTGAATTACAAAGAGCTGGACTCTTCGTTCCACTGTGGTCCTTGGCTACCATTTTGACATTTCGTCTCTGATAGGCTCCTGTTTATGAAGAATTAAGATCACCATCTGGAAGGGGTCATTGATCCAGATCTGTGACCAATTTTACCTGTTAAGACTGGTTATCGTATTTTGGCTGCAACTATAGAGAACAGAGAAGTATGGCTAATATTAACCAGCTCTGGAAACTTCTATGGTAAAAAATCTTATTAATCCTTAGGTCACTATTGAGCTCTTTGGCTTGTATACTCTTTGGCTTGTATACTCAAAATGTAAAACCTAAATTGTCTTGGAACCTAGATGTTGTGTTATTGTAAATCTCCATGTATCGTTGCCAGCTCAGACTCTGACAAGAAACCAACAGTAAGCAATCAGTTTCAGAGTTACTGAGCAAACTGCTACCTGAGGCAGCTATAGGCAAAGGCAATGCTGCCCAATAACCATGTATGTCTGCTGCCAGGCTTAGACGTTGAGGAGCCTGAGATGTTTCCTCCTCCTAGTGCAAGGACTTGCCACACAGAGAGCAGGGTAGAACAAAAGCACTCCTCACAAAAAAGAACTATCACCCTTCCAAATGAACAATTCCTGAGTTGCTTCTATTTAAGAAGAGTAGCAGGCTCAAGCCCCACTATTGGCAATAACTATTTGTTAACCTAGACTCAACATACCTTGCCTCTTGACTTGAAATCTTATGACTGATTCTGGACCTGGTCCAGCTGAAAACCCTGCTATGACATTTGGGCCTTTGAACTTTGCCTGACATCTCATACCAACCGTTTTGGATATCCAGTCATGTCCGACACTCATCACCATTTCTTAGTCGAGGGAGCCAGCATTGTCTGAAGATAATAGTATTTCCATAGTCACATGGCCAACATGACTATATATCAAAGGTGCATGGAACGTTGTTAGCTTCCCACTAAAGTGGTATCTATTTATCTATTCTCATTTGCATACTTTTGAAATGATAGGTGGGCAGGAGCTGGAGCAAGTAACAGGAGCTCACTCCCGTTGTATGGCACTGGGGACTCAAACCTGGGTGTCAGCTTTCCAGCTGACAAGCTCAGCATTTTAGATAATCTGTTATACCTACAACCTCAGTTAGCAACCACTCACAAATATAGGATTAAGAAAAATAAAATCATTTTCTTACCAATGTATGCATTTACAACCAAATTTTGTGCCCTTGACAACATTGTGTGCCAAAATGACAGTAATGTTAGTGTAGTTTATATGAAAAAAACCTATTTGAATGAAATGGCAGTAACCAGTAATCTCTCAGTCATGTGTACACTGAGTGATCATTTCACTTAATGACTTAGTCTTTCAAAAGAAACTTGGTCGCTTAACCAAGTGGGAGTAGGTGTTAATTAAACATGTTTTGTTATGTATCAGTCAAAAATGTATTATACTGTTACTTTAATAGTAATAGCAAATTACTTACTTGTCTTTAAAAAAACATAATCAAGCTACTGTTACTCAGTCATCTCCTGGGTAAGAAAAAATGTATAGCTGTTGGGACACAAAACTGTCATGACAATACAAAAAGAACTATGGATTACAGAAAGTTTTCATTTAATGATCCTGATTGTGACTGGTAATACTTAAGCGATATTATTAAGTAAAAGATGTGATCATGTTGACTTCTGTCAGTAACATTGAGGCCATTAAATGAATCATTCAAGTTTATTAAGTACAACATCAGTGGCTGTGACATGCAATATACTGCCAGCTTCTTTTCCAGCAATTTGCTTGTTGGAAGATGGCTGGGAAGCTCATGAATGGCAACATGTGACTATGGGATTCAGTGACAGTCATAAATGCATGCCAGTTGCAAAGCACATGAGTTATGATAATGTGACCATGTACACGGTGACTGTCACAGGTTTAAGGGCCAGTTGTAAAACTACTTTTCTAGAGCTGTCGTAAGTTTGAAAGCAGGACAGTTGTTAACCAAGGACTACCTGCACTTTTTATTGTCAATATATACTGTAAATATAAGACCAATGCTAGTTTATCAGTTTTTCCTGAGTGTTCTTTCATACAGCTAGTTTAAATATACTTTCCTAACGCAGAACATTTTAGGTTGTACCATAAAGTCTTATTTTTAATTATTATCACATTTTTGCCATCACCATGGTTGGACAGATGCTCCTGGTTGCCATTATGATAGTATACTTTTATTTTAAAAAATCATTTCCATTCAGTTGTATATTTAGACTGTTGTGCATTTCAAATCTAAATTTTATCCAAAAAAAAAGTATAGAAAGAAGATACAACCATTTAAAAATAAGAATGCTAGCCTTCTTAGTTGAATTAAAATGGATTTTATGACAGCATATCAATCAGTTTTACCTAAATTAAGGCAGTTGCCTTTCTGCTTATCCTTGAACATAATCCTCTGAACACAAAGTTTATGTTGATAAGCTAAACAGTTTAGGAAGGTTTTAAGAACAAAGTTAAAATGTTCTGTCTCCTCTCAGCCTTTTATGTCCTCTTATGGTTTTTTTTCCTGAAATTTCTGACAATTTCTGGAATCTAATTACCAGAAAAACTATTAAAACTCTTATCCTAAATGAAAGCATTTCTTCTATAATTAATTCATTCATCCCACCACAATTCCAGGATATACTGTATTTATTCAAGGCTGAGGAAGGAATACAGAAATTCTGTGTGCACGCCTGCATATTGTCAAGTATATTTTGCAATATACTTTATTTGAAATTGAAAGGTTGCTAAAAAGGCCAGTTGTTAACCAAGGACTACCAGTACTTTTTATTGTCAATATAAATATAAGACCAATGCTAGCTGATCAGTTCTTTCTGAATGTTCTTTCATACACCTAGCTTAAGTATACTTTCCTAATGCAGAACATTTTAAGTTGTTTTTAAGGATTTGCAGATCCTAACTAAAATATAATTGAGAGCTGGCACAATCAAACAAATCACAGAAGTGTGCACTAATTTAAGGCTAAGAACAAAACAGGGAGCACAGGAACCTATGATTATGCACACCATATAAATTCAACTATCAGAGCTGTTGTACAAAGATTTACTTGTGTTCTACTCTTTCAAGCTGCAACATAGCTAGATATCATAATATACCTGACGATAGACTTAAACATATGTTACAATACTAGAGCCAAGCTTTGACATCTCTATTTTTATCTAATTATACCTTCAACTGAAGAACCCAGGAACAGATAATAAACATAGTGACATGTTCTGCATTAGGAAAGTATACTTAAGCTAGGTGTATGAAAGAATATTCAGGAAGAACTGATCAGCTAGCATTGGTCTTATATTTATATTGACAATAAAAAGTATTGGTAGTCCTTGGTTAACAACTGGCCTTTTTAGCAACCTTTCAATTTCAAATAAAGTATATTGAAAAATATATTTGACAATATGCAGGCGTATGGCACTTGTAAAATGCAGAAGTCAGCACTGAAGCCATGTTCACTCACTCTTGTATACTATGATCATTTATTTAAAAGGTACTGCATGGTCCACTTGAAGCTTATAGCTGGCATAATGTACCATTTCTTCTCCAAGAATAACTTTTGTACATAAAACTTGGACATATTCAACACCTATTAACTGTATTCAAAATTTGGTAAAATAAGTATCAACATTGGATGCTTCTTTTCGCTGATTAAGAGCCGAGGTGGCGCAGTGGTTAAATGCAGCACTGCAGGCTACTTCAGCTGACTGCAATTCTGCAGTTCGGCTGTTCAAATCTCACCAGCTCAGGGTTGACTCAGCCTTCCATCCTTCCGAGGTGGGTAAAATGAGGACCCGGATTGTTGTTGGGGGCAATATCCTGACTCTGTAAACCGCTTAGAGAGGGCTGAAAGCCCTATGAAGCAGTATATAAGTCTAACTGCTATTGCTATTGCTATTGCTAAGTATTTTAATATTTCTTAATAAACACTTGGGGGTGAGAAATAATACAAAATGGAAAAATAAATACAACCTGGGGAATGAAATGTACATGAGAATATTATGCTGTATTGTTTAAATAAATAAAATGTCCACGGACTTTGCTATCTCTTCTCTTGTGCATTACTCTCCCCAGCTGCATTATTAATGCATACAAAGTCATCTGATTCATTTAAAATGTAAATACAGTCAAAATACTGAATACTTTTTTCTTCATATATACGATCACATTATTCTGTCACCAGAATTCTTTGCAATATATTAGTAGTAGTCACATACTACCAGAATCCAGTAATTACCAGAATACCAGTATAGAAGACATGCTTATACACTTAAATATTGAAACATAGGGTTTGAAAGACATCATGCATTATGCTGCAACAAATCTCTGTTTACCACATACTGGTACAAAAGATTTATGGAGATCCCCAATGTTATGACAGTTGTTTATGGGATTTCTGAATTTTGAACTATGTGGGGCAACAATGCCTTGTGAAATCTAGATTAAACACTGTTTGGCTCAAATGTTCATTGGATAATCTTGCATAAAGCTATCACACAGATGAGATGGTATCCTTCTTTCTGGAATGTTCTATTAAAGAGTGCAAGTTGAGAAGATGTCACATGACAACATAGCTTAGATATTAAGATTAAACATTTCTCATAATTTCTCCCTTTTCATGTGTAGAAATCCTCTTTTAAAAGAAGGTGGGGCAGATATGTAGGTTAATCTAACCTATAGTTTAAAGTGGTACATTCCAGTTATACTTACACTTCTACCATACATCAGAAATAACAAAAATAAACTCAAATTTCAGTTTAACTATAACAAAATATATTTGTTATCAGCAGCAAAGTAAGAATTTCCTGTACGTAATAAAATTCCCTATGGAACTACTATTAATCAGATTCAAAACCATTTTTACAGCCCATTTCTAATAATGTTGCTTTACAAATAAGTCTGCTTAATTTCAAATTGAATTATTCCTATGGAAGCTTGAACTGGGATGAAAGAATTTTTATCTATTTATTTCATTATGCTGCTTGAGCACTAGGTTTTTATGAAATATAGAGGGAGGACTTGATGTGCTCAACTACCAGAGGTTACATCATTACATGGAAGTAGTTTTCTCAATAAGAATATGGAACTGGTTTTTCATTTCAGATGGTATATTTGTTCCAATTCCCCAATCTAGTAAATAGCCCTAGGATTCCCTGGCAAACTCCCGTTACAATACTAAGATTTCACCATCCAAGTTTGGGGGCTTTTTGAAATCAGTCAAGATCAGTACTTGACACCAAATATTGTGTTTAATATGTCAGCACTTTTTTTTTTTTGCAATCTATACTGATATAACACTTGTACGGCCAGGTTGGAGACTATCTACAGCACGTGATTTCTAAGAATCAATTCATCCCGATGGGATATAATTAATCAATCAATCAATCAATCACTGATTGTAATAGTTTGTAGATATGTGATTTGCATAAAAGTCAAAAAACATTATGATACAATAGAAATTTGATCAGGAAGAGAAAGTTCATAGGCTGAAAACATGCCCTGACATTACACCACCTTTATTCACAGACAGCATGCATCGCTTAAAATTTCTATTTACAAACCTGTGGATAAGAACTTCTGTAATAAACAGGTGGTGATTAGAACTGAATAAAAGTTTTGAGAATGTGGCTTGCATAGATATAATCAGCCAAAATTTTAGACAAACCTGTTTATCACTAATAGCAACAATACAATTTCACTAACACAAACACAAAAAAGGCTTAATTCAGGGTGCAAGCTTCACTTCTTCAATGACTCACCATACTGCTGGGGGCAATAAAGGGAAAGCAGAAATACACACAAAAATTCCATAAGCTGAAAAAAATCAAAATATGGCTAACTTCGAATTTAAACAAAAAGAAGCAGCCCACATTCGAGGAAGGGGCACACCAAATTGTTTGTTTTATTACATTATTATATGACATTCTTCTTTTTATAGCATCAAAATGCTTTTAAAGCCCGGACAGATTTTTTTTTTAAAAAATTCAAAACACTGGAGAAGGTTGTCTCTGAGTTTAAGCAACATAGACCATAAAATAAAAACAACCCGCCATGTGATGGAACCAGTTACAAAGAACAAGGCAGGTCGAGCAAAAACCGGGATTTGAACCCTAGCATAGGAAGCCTGACCACTAATAGGAAGAAGGCCTCACACGACGCCTTGTACAGATAAGGTGACTGACTGCACCTGTATGACTTGTCCAGCCAGTGAAAAAGCGTCACATCAGGGTTGTTTACATCTGACAGAGCTGCTCCGCCTGACATTACTCCTCACCTAACAGGGTTAAGTCCACGGACAAAATTCTCCACCGCGCTCCATTAGCGGGGTAACTTCCCTAGTCGGGAGTGAGGGGCTCGGCCTGACAAAGTGAGTTTCCCACCTCTCCAACTTGGCCCCCCGAGAGGGGCAACCTCCCTCCCCCCCCCTTCTCCAACTACCCGTCGCCGTGGTCCCATCCCGTCCCACTCCTCCCAGCGGTGTACCAGTTCGTCATCTCCAGGAAGAAGGCACAGCCAGCCGGGCTGAGCTGAAAGCCAAGGAGCCGCTGAAATTCGCCAATGAGCACGTCCTTGTCGGTGGTTCCCAGACAGCTGAACTTCTGCATCAGCTCGGCGTCCAGATCCACGTCCATCCCCTCCATGGCGGCGCGACCCCTTCTTCCCGCGCCAGCCCGGCCCCTTCCACTAGGCCCCGGGCTGCCCGTGAGCCGTCGCTGCCGCCTGCTCAAAGCTGCATGGGGGAGGGGGGGTTGAGGGAGAACGAGCGAGCGAGCAAACAGCACGCAAAGCACGCTGATGCCGCGGCGTAACGTCAGCACGCACCGTGATTTCACAAACGTGATGACGTCAGCCCCATGGATCAAAATACAAACCTTTCAACAGTGTTAAGCATTAAACGAGCTGATCTTTTCCCCCCACTCGGGGTCTCAACCGGTGACAATCCCCGACAGAAGTTGCGTGGGCTCGAAAGCTGGGCAGAGTCAGGGCTGGAGAATCGACGGAGAAATTCAAACGATTTCTTGGAAAGGGACGGCGGTAAATTTACTTCTCTTTTACTGCCTCCAAGACCAGAGAATCAAGTTCACAAAGGAAACCAGTTTTGCTCGAAAGAAACTTTATTAAAACACTTAAGCGGCATTTGAGATCGCACTGAGCTTTGCCCGTCTTTGTTTGGGGAGTTCCTTGGAACCCCCATGGGATTTCTAACCTCCGTGTGTATGAAGGTCATTAAAGTATTTGTTGCTCTATTTTTTTTTATTGTGTGTTACTTTTTTTCTGTTTGGACAGGAAGGACATTACCTCAATGAATCAGTCCCGTGGAAATAAGAGGAAATTAATTGATTACCAATTGCATTTCCTAAATCATATTTTATATCCTACAGATCTGATTTTCCATAAATAAGGGATTCAAACACATAACTCTTAGACCATTGCCATAGTTCTTATTTGCAGTGTACATTATAGGTTACCACGGCCCATCTTTCAAATAACCCCAACTTCTTTGCTTTGCCTGAAATCTGGAAGGACTAGGTTAACATTTGCTTCTGGACTTTTGACACAGAAATGGAAGGCTAACAACAACATTTACTTCATCTTATGGCCTCTTTCTTCTTCCCCTTCTAACTCAGCCATTGGATTTTGTTGTTGTTTTGGTCATCATTAAAAAAAATGGAGTAGAGTTACCACAAAAATGGCTAAGAAATTGGTTCAGATGACTTGCACCTCTTGTAATGAGTTGCACTTTGTGTTTCATGGCAGATATAAAAAACTGAATGACATTATAGACAAAGGAATATTCATATTTTGCATTTGATAAAATGAGACCACAACAGATAAAAGATTGATAATGGTTTTTAAAGTTTTAAATTTTATTTTCTATACAATATGAGAGTAACCATTTCCAATATTCAGCAAACCATCTATAAAACCTACTTCTACATCTGTTTACTGCCCATTCAAATTTTATTGGATATTAATAAGACTGTTTATTTTTATCACAGTGAAATTCTTAACTCTCCGAGATAGAAAAATAAAATACCCATTTAGTACTTATAGTAATTGATGGGGTTGAAACTGAAATAAGTTCCATTAAATTCAATCAAGATTTTAAATCCTAAATAAATGTGAAATTTTAGCAAGAATCTAGTAGTTAATTATTACTCAAATATAGCAGTAGACTTATATACCGCTTCATAGGGCTTTCAGCCCTCTCTAAGCGGTTTACAGAGAGTCAGCATATTGCCCCCAACAATCTGGGTCCTCATTTTACCCACCTCGGAAGGATGGGAGGCTGAGTCAACCCTGAGCCGGTGAGATTTGAACCGCTGAACTGCTGATCTAGCAGTAGCCTGCAGTGCTGCATTTAACCACTGCGCCACCTTGGCTCTTAATTAATTATAATCTAGGTTTGCCAAAAAGGAAAACCAACAGTTCATTAAAAAGAAAAAAAAATGGCAGTGCAATTCACAATATTCATCTAATTATTTGTAAATAAATGCAAAGTAAAAAAACCCAAAGTATAAATATATAAATGATTAAATAATTATGGAAATAAATAATTGTGATGAGCAATTGTGGAAGTTTATACTTTACGTATGAAGCAGCTCTCACTCAATTTTAATGACCAAATGCAATTTGCTCTATGTATTACTGTTATGTATGACTAATATCTATAAACCACTTGGAGTCCATTGAAATTAAAGCAGTGGATAAATTGTATAAAGAAAGGTATGCCATATTACCTACACTATATTGCCAAAAGTATTTGCTCACAACTGCTTCTGATTATGTGGATGGATGAGCGAATACTTTTGGCAATATAGTGCATTTCAAAGTAATTTATCTACTTGGTCATTAAAAAGCTAAATTGTCAACATTAAAATTACATGATTGATATTAAAAAGCTCATTCCAGGTAAATTATTTTATACAAGATAGGTATTTCATATTTGCATTATTTGATTGGAATTCTAGATATGTATATATTTGTATCATATACTCCACTATTTATTTCCTTGAACTCACACCAACAGACTCTAAGTGGCTTACAAAATCTAATGCAAATTTAAAACAATTAAAAACAGTCCAAACTAAAACAGTATAAAGCACGATGCAACTCTCCCTCCTCAACACATTTACTCTACACCAAGGAACAAAACCAAGTTTTAAGGGCTTTTCAGAACCCCAAAAGAATTGGCGACATCAGAATTTCTGAAGGGATGCTGTTCCAGGGGATGGAACACCCCACGTCCTAAGGCACACTTGCTAAGTCCTGAGATGGTAACATTTAATAGAAGGGACCAGGTGCATACCCACTCTGTCCAAATGTATAGGAGTTATAAAGACCTACCACCTTAAAGCCAATGGAACTTAAATAGCAGCAGTGACACATGAGCACAAATATTGAATTTGCTGTAACTTGCAGATGGACTTCAAAGGCAGCTCCATGTATAGCACATTGAAAATACAAATATTATAAGAATTGTAACTATGTTACCTAATGCCAAGTCAACTAGCTGAGGCAGGCAGGGGGGAATTGACCTGGTTGCCTGCTGTCTAGTCTAAACAGTGAGATATGATTGTGGGGAAATGCAGTCATATTAATAATTTTCATTCATTATTGGGAGGAAAGCATAAGAAACAGCCCTAAGATTGGCTAGCTGAAAAGTCAGTATTTTGCCCATTATTTTTTTTAAAAAAAAGACTTATGGGACGATTTAGGATTTGCTCTACTCTCCTACTAGTATTGTGCAACTGTCAAATTTAGTTCATGCAAATTTTTTCTGAAATATGAAATATTGGTTAGAACAGTTCTTGAAGTTTTTGATCGTTAATACTTTAATCCATTCTATTTCTGCATTTCTGATTAATTCAGCTGATTTGATTCTCTCAGAAACTGATGCAACTGTTTATTCTATTCTGGATGACTTCTAGATGTTAATATTAAAAGTATATTACTGAAATATTAGCTTGGTTGGTTCAGCTTTTGTTTCTTTCTTTATCTGCCATTGAGTTGTGCACACTAATTGATTACATCTGCTTATTTCAGGTGTCTCACATTTTTACCCACTATATGGGTTACAGTTAAGACCATCAACCAACAGTTTACAGTTAGCTATTTTCCAAGGCATCCAAAGGCCAGCCAAGGAATAATAAATGGAGACTGATCAAGAAGAGATTCAACCTAGAAATAAGGAGAGATTTTCTGACAGTGAGAGCAATCAACCAATGGAACAACTTGCCTTCTGAAGTTGTGGGAGCTTTATCATTGGAAGCTTTCAAGAAGAGACTGGACTGCCATCTGTCAGAAATGGTGTAGGACAGGGGTCGGCAACCTTAAACACTCAAAGAGCCACAAAGGTCCTAACTGGAAGTCCCCCCCCCCTTGTTCAATTCTGGAGCCGACCGGAAATCCTGCTCCCCCACCATAGTCTCCTCTTAGTGCGGCATCCTTTTTCCTCTACCTATCCTAACCGAAAGCCCTATCAATTGTGGAGCTGACCAGAAAACCTGTCCCTTGCCATAGAGTCTCTTCCTGGTGCGCCCTGCTCCCCACTCAACCGGAAGCTCCTCTCAAAATTGTGGTGCCGATTGGTGACAGGGAATCTCAGCAGAGGGATGAAAGAGCCACATGCGGCTCCAGAGCTGCAGGTTGCTGACCCTGGTGTAGGGTCTCCTGCTTGGGTGGGGGTTGGACTAGATGACCTACAAGGTCCCTTCCAACTGTGTTAATCTGTTAAAAGTTGCCTATGCAAATTTATGTTCCTACACTGAAATCACAACTAAGATATTGCATCAATCAATATGTCTATTACTGGCAAAAACCTGTAAACAATAGTGATAGGCAAAAAAGAGCAAAACCTGTTATTTCTATACTTAGGAAAATATTTACACCCCCAAGTGCCAATTGATTGATGTATGAACAACCGATCTGATACAACTTCTCAGTCTCAAAGCCCTATTATAGTAAGGTCAAATGCTATAGTCCTTTCTTCCGTAATCCCTCCCCGCCCCATTCCTTTATACTGTGAACCAGCTGTACTCCAAAATGATTGAGCCACAATTCTTACATAATCCCGAATTATTGATTTCCTGCGAATAAAGTCAAGTGAATTTGAAAAATTGAAAATTGGAGCACGAAGCAGAAACCTCTCTAATCTATAAAACGTCAACATACATCATTTATATTATAACGATAGTTACAATCGCTGAGCACGTTCCACCTGCGGCAAAGTTTCTGCCAAGGAGGAAACTCTTTGTACAAGCCGACAGAGTCTTACCGAGAGAAATGCTTAACGCTTACCGGAAGTGCTGTTTATGTATGTTAAAAAAAAAACCAAGTCGCGCAACAAAAACGTCATTTCCTATAAACGTTTGCGGGAATCGGAACCGCATCGCCTGGAGTCAACATGCCTAAGTGAGTGAGCTGGGTAGATCTGAGATGAAAATGCAGGACGGCTGGGTGGGAGAATGTGTTCTGAAAAAAGATTCTGTAATACGAATAAGCGTCTCTTATTTCTTGGCTAAATGGATTTCTATTTGAACATGGCTTTAGGTTTTCCTCCAATATTTGCGGTTGATGTTTCTCCCCTTTTTTTAGCTTTTTGCATTATCAGGAATATAAATTTCCTTGACTGCTAAGTGCATTAGATACTAACAGCAGCCTCTTTCCATTTTGGCTATTGCTGAAATGAATTGTGTATGATTGATGTTTTCAGAATCAGGAATTGGGTCTAAGATTGCTAGATCCTGGCTGTTAAAACTGCTGATCCTAACTGATACATTTTATTGTGTGATCATTTATATACAAACATAAGACACATTTTTTCTCCCAATTTTATCGCTAGGAGTGTTAAACTGTTACAGAGAATTGATGGACATATAGTTTTAGTAATATATTTGAAGTAGATGCAATTGAACATTTAAGATTTTTTGAAGCAAAATATGCTTTTGCTACAAAAGCAAAGAATTAAATTGGTAGGCTTACTGAAATATGTTAACCATTTTCTAACACGTGTTAAAGAATCTAGTAGCAAATTATTCCTACTTCCTATGAATATTTGTTTTGCCTTTCAGATTTTATTGTGATTACTGTGATACTTATCTCACCCATGACTCTGTAAGTAGAAATTTTAACAGTGTTATGATCAGAAATTTAAAATTATTTTTCCATTCAATTATTAGTTCTGATTATATTCCTAAATTAAGAATTGGAGTTTAAAACTGATTATTTAATGTGTTTGTAGGCAGGTGTAAAGAAATGATGAGAAGGAATGTGTTTAGATACTCATGCTTCAACTATTTAAATATGTGTTTAATTGCAGTTATAATTAAAGCAACGATAAAGAAATGAACTTGTGTAACATAAATGCAAATTTTAAAGGCTGTGAGAATTTATTGGGAAGCTATTTTTGTGACCAGATATATGCATTGCAGATAAATTTTGGGTTTGTAAGTATAATCAGTGCTTGGACAGTAATGGGGTGTTCTTTTCTTCCAGCCATCTGTGAGGAAAACCCATTGCAGTGGTAGGAAACATAAAGAGAATGTGAAAGATTACTATCAAAAATGGATGGAAGAACAAGCACAGAGCCTGATAGATAAAACAAGTAAGTCTTATTTCAAGTATTGTTTTGTATTTCTCAGTCCTGAAGTTCTGGTATGAAGTACAGACACTGTTTTGTTCTAATCTATAAAATGTTGGAATGAAATTATATAAAGCTATTTAGGATTGTGTTTGACAGCAGAGTCTATAAACTGGTGGACAATGTATGGCAGACATAAATGTGGTCTATAAGGAATAGGCCCAAATTAAGTGCTGGGGAAAATTGGCAAAAGAAATCTAAACTTTGAAAATAGGCTGGATCTAGTTGAGGACTGCTGAGAAATAAGTGTATTTATTTATTAACTTTTATTTGCAACAAGTCTGCAGAGATTCTCAGCCATCCAGGTCATGATTGTCCCAAATATGCTTTTTCAGGAGGCAACTGGACTTTGTTTTTTTTTCTTTGAAAATATTTTGCAACTTTAGCTCTGACAGGGTCATTTGCATCCCTTTAGTTGGTCACTGAAGCACTTGAAGGTTTATCTGTGTCCTTAGGATCACCTGAGTAATGCTTCTGGTTCCTGTAGTCTGCAATTTGCCACCCACTCCAATGGATTCTCATTGGATTCCCATGATAAAAGAATTTAGGTAGTAATTTGGATTCTTGCCACTTCCTCCATTAGAACCTCTCCTTACTGGTCATGTAATCCAGAACTTTAAGGGGTTTTGGAAAGAATTTCAGAAGCAATGTTCTAAATGCTTTCTTGGGATTAGTGTCTATAGAAAATCCATGTCTTCCTCAGCTTCCTGTACTAGAAACAGATTCTAAAAGTTTATAGCCCATGCTGGATAGAAATAACTGCTCTATTTTGGTGGAAAAAATTGAAGCATATTCTAAATTCCTAAAAGAAAACCCTTGATATAGTCAGTATTTCATAAGAAATATTAATCTTTGTACAGAACTGATATGATTGTTTATTTTAAAATATTTAGAAAATTATTTTTAATTTGAAATTTTCTGAACACATTGGTACCTTGTTTGAGGTTTTGAAAAGCAACTGTTTTTTATTCGGTCACTGCTTTCAGTTTGTTCATGAATATTCTACATGGAAGTTGTGTTCATTGCAACTTGCTAGTAAATATACTGTATTTAGGATTTCAGACTTAGCTGGGAATAACAGAATTTGTATCAACGCACAAATTGCAGAAAAAGTGGAAGCTTGGAAAACGTGTTTGTGTGTTATATGGTTATCTCTTATTTTTATACTTGAAAATCACTTAAAATTGATATATTTTATAGAATTTTATTTTGAAATTAAATATTTTCACTAAGAAATAAATCCAGACAATTGTATACCTTAAGGTGGATTATTAGAAACTTTACAGAATTGCACTGTATATGTTGTACAATAATTGGAAAATATGTTTTCAGTAGTCTGTTAATTAATACTTATATCGTTCAATTTTTCCCCATTAATACAGCGGCTGCATTTCAGCAAGGCAAAATTCCACCTACCCCGTTCTCTGCTCCACCTCCTGGGGGAGCAATGATACCACCACCGCCTAATATCCGTATGTATAAATATTGTTACTCTATTTCTGATAAATCTAGTATATAAAAATCTAAGAGAGAATACTATATTATTTTATTGTAATATTAGTTGGTTATTCATTTTAAAGAGTATTGACTGTTCCTAATAAGTTATGATCCAATAGGCATTTGCTATTTGTACATAGAGGTACGCTGTGGCTCAATGGCTAAGACGCTGAACTTGCCAATCAGAAAGGTCAGCAGTTCGGCTATTCGAATCCCTAGTGCGCATAACGGAGTGAGCTCCCATTACTTATCCCAGCTTCTGCCAACCTAGCAGTTTGAAACATGTAAAAATGCAAGTAGAAAAATAGGGACCACTTTTGGTGGAAAAGTAACAGCCAGTAACAGCTGGCTCTTTGGCTTTGAAATGAAAATGAGCACCGCCCCCTAGAGTCGTGAACGACTAGCACATATGTGCGAGGGGAATTTACTGATTTCACACAGGTTCTTACTTGTTTCTTATACTGTCTTGTTGGAGGTGTTTTTGTGGCTGATTTCCTGCAGAAGTCTTGTTATGTCAAGCAACCATATAGATCCATCAGTCTACAGTAGGGGTGTCAAACTCAAGGCCTGCGGGCCAGATCCGGCTGACAGGGTGCTTAGATCTGGCCTGCAGGGCCGCCCTGGAAACAGCAAAGGACTGGCCCACGGTGTCTCTGTCAGCAAAAAATGGAGCTCCATTTTTACTGGCAGAGGGCTGCAGGAGGTTGTTGCAGCCGAAAATGGAGCTGGAGATAATTGATCCCCTCCAGCCTCATCCAGGTCACCAAAAGAGCCCTTGACACAAATGACATTGAACTGGCCACGTCCACCCTGGTCACACCCATCCACCCCCCAAGGTCAAACACAACCCTGATGCGGCCCTTAACGAAATCAAGTTTGACACCCCTTCTCTATAGTATTACTATTTGTACATAAATTCCCCCCTCCTTTGGATTGTGAGCCGCCCTGAGTCCCCCCAGGGAAAAGGGCGGCATACAAATAAACACAAATAAAAAAATTTAAAAAAAATAAACTTTAACACAACTAAAATGTTTTTACATTTTGAGATATTGGATTGATATATAAGACTCATTGATATATTTGTGTTTTTCTATACTTTAGCTGGTCCTCCACGGCCTGGTATGATGCCAGCACCCCATATGGGTGGACCGCCAATGATGCCAATGATGGGACCACCTCCTCCAGGAATGATGCCAGTTGGACCTGGTAGGTTATAGATTGAATAAATGCTTCCTATTGTAAAGATGTGTATGGTAAAAGACTAGCTGCTGTACATTATATCCTTTTTCTGGAACAGCAAATCTGCATATTAAAAGGTGGCTAGTGACATTTATCAAGGATCAAGATTTGGACTATGCCATAGCAAGGAAAAATCTTTAGAAGTGGTATATTGTGTGTTGTCACAAGAAATTCCCATGAAAAAACAGGACTGTGCCAGTACCATTGTAGAAGGATGACCTAAAATGTTTAGGAATAAAGATTAGCCCTTATCATTACTGCACAGGGAAACTCCCGGTATGTCTTTTCTAGAATTTCCAGACATCTTTAGTTTGGAGTTACTTTACTAGCTTCTCTCACTGATCAAATATATAATGTATATATTGCATCCACCACCTGCAAGACTGGTGAACATGTTTAGTAGCCTGTCTGCTAAGTGTTGGAAATGCAGTCACATCCTAGGTGGTGGATGTGTAGTAAAGCAAGAGATTATTGGGAGAAAATACAAAACTGGCTGGAAATGATAATCAAACTGAATATTGAGTTGAAACCAAAAACATGTCTCCTAAGTGTACTACCGGAGAGCTATGATAAAGGGACCACATTTTTACACACACTGACAGTAGCAAGGATCATATATGCTAAATATTGGAAAAATGTGAATACTCGACCAGAGGAGTCTGTAATTCGAAAACATTTTGACTGTGCCAAAATGATTAGATTCACCTTTAAAATTAAAAATCAAGAAGATACAGAATATAATATGATTTGGAATAAATTCTATGAATGGATAGAAAAAAAGAGGTAGGAATTAGAGAAAAGTAAGATCATAAATGTTAGTACTGAAAATAAAGTAAATAATTACAATACTCTAATGTAAGAAGAAACTTAGCTAAAATGTTTTTGGTTATATTACTACTATTGTTACTATATCATTATTACTGTTATTAGCTTGTATGTCAATGTTTAACCACTCTTCTTTTTTGATTTTTATTTGTAAATGCTTTACCCTGACAATGCACTGTTTTTCAAAAGTAGTGTTTATGAATAAAATTTATACATACATACATACATACATACATACATACATACATACATACATTGTATATAGGTTTACAGAAGGAAGAAAATATAGCCTAAAACTATATATGATACTTTATTTCCTTGCTTCCTCCCCTTAGCCTTGTTTTGCTGTATTTCATTTGAGACTCTAAAATAGATAATACACTTATTTGTAGTGTGCTTTTCTTACTCTGAAGAGGTTGGGATTTTTCTTCTTTCATGCTCTGGTGTAGATCATTGCCAGGCTTTCTGAGCAAATAAAGATGCAATAACTAAAGTGACCAGATTTTAAAAATGGTAAAGCGGGACACCATTGGCGTGTGGGGTGGGGCGTGGGGGTGTGTGTTCTTGATTAAAAATTTTGCCGCCAGGCGCTGAGGTGAAGCCGCCAAAGTTCCCGCCCATGGCAGCAGCGGTGCTTCCTCCCCCTCCGCTCGGAGCACCTGAGCTGGGCACCGCATTACCCCTGCCCCCTCCGCCGCCGCCGTGCTTTTGAGGAGCCATCGGACCTTTTTTCCTGCTCCTGCCCCTCCGCCGCCTTCCTACTGGCTCCCGTGGCCTCAAGGCTCCTCAAAAGCACGGTGGGGGCTTTGGCGGCTTCACCTCAGCAAATCCGGCGGTGCTGTTAGAGGAGGAGGAGGCAGCAGCAGTTAGTCCGGTGGTGGCGGGGGCTTACCGTCAGTCCAGTCGCCCCGTGCTTATCACAACAAATCACAGTGGCTGCGCGGGAGTTAAAAAGTGCTGCGCGGTGTTTTCTTGCCTTGGGAACAGTGGTCCCGCAGGGGAGTCTCCGGCCGCTGCGCTCGCCTCGCCCGCCGGCCTCCGAAGTGCGCGAGGGATGCTTGGAGAAAGGCTCTGCTTCCAGACCCCGCTGAGGGCCACACACACAGGTGGCTCTTTTCGGAGAGGTGGAGGCTTTCCAATGGCTTGTCCGGGTGAAAGTGGGGCTGGAAAGGTGAGCCGCTCCCCCCCATCCGCCCGCTCACTCGCTACACCCCGCCCATGCGAGCGGCAGCGGATGGGCGGGGGAATGAATGAGCGGCTCACTCGCTCCCCGCCCATCCGCCCGCTCACTCGCTACACCCAGCCCATGCGAGCGGCAGCGGATGGGCGGGGGAATGAATGAGCGGCTCACTCGCTCCCCGCCCATCCGCCCGCTCACTCGCTACACCCAGCCCATGCAAGCGGCAGCGGATGGGCAGGGGAACGAATGAGCGGCTTACTCGCTCCCCGCCCATCCGCCCGCTCACTCGCTACAGTACCCCGCCCATGCAAGCGGCAGCGGATGTGCGGGGGAGCGAGCGAGAAGGCGCCAAAATTAAAGCGGGATATTTTGAGAATGCCCCGGGACGCGGGAAAAATTATGAAAAGGTGTGGCTGTCCCGCCAAATGCGGGACGTCTGGTCACCCTACAATAAACTCTAGAAGAATTTGTTTTATTTCAGAACAATTTGGCTAGACTACTAATATCAAAATAGAGCATATAGAAAAACCACGAGGCAATTGTAGTGGAGCAACTGTGTGCAATTTTTATTAAGAGAATAGAAGTGTAAAAAGTACAAGAAAAAGATGAAAGAAGTAAGAATATAATAAAAAGAAACATATAAAGAAGCAACTTCTGATCTTTATCACAACAAGTAAATACATTTAATGAATCTAGACCCTCCTGTAAGGTTACAGATTTTCATTTCTCCATCCTGTATTCTATTTCTCATCTATAAACAAATCCATACAAAAATCATATTTTCAGTCCTTGTGTCAGAGGAAAGTCCATAAGGAGTTGCTAGAACAAGGTAACTTGTTTTACCTTTCTTTTTCAAATAAATCAACTTTCTATTCCTTTCCATCAAATAGTTTTAATCTGTAGTTCATTCCAGTATGGCATACTATGGATTTGATTTCTCTTTATTTCTTTGTCCCATTGAGCAGAGTTCTTCAAGGCTTTAACAAGCCTCTTTTGTAAATTCAATGGGAAAAATTATCCAGGCTACTCTATTTGTTTGTCATTTGTTTTTCCTTTTTATATTTTAAAACCTTGGTCAATTTTATTTGTAGATCCAGTGAAACATCCTTTTCTTGGCCTGTCAGTTGTAAATCTATTTTTGCTACCTTCTCTGTTTTGTCAGATAAAATTGGTTCTGTCATTTCTTCAATAACACCTTTTAAGCATAGTCTATCCATAGAAACAAACATTGCTATTGACATAGTTGATATTGAGGCTACTATTTTCTGATACCATTTTTCAAAATCTTCAGTATTTTTGTTATAATGCTTTACACCATATTATATAATTGTACATTTTTCTTCTAAGAACTTTAGTCCCCTCTAGTGTCCAGTTTTTGAAATTGTGAAATTGTCTGTTATGTTTTGTAAAAATCAAAACAATCTATTTCCCACAAATTATTTGTTCTTCATAATTAATTCCAGTATCTTATTGTATAAGTTTCAGTATTCCAATTTTATCTGGACCCTTAGTCCATTTATAAGATCAAAATAATTAGGTTTTCACTGGTTATTTCAGATTATTTAAATTCTTAAGCTTATGATTAAATTTTTCTTTCAGGATTGAAGGCAGACTTACCCAACATTTTCCAACTTGTTCCGAAGGTCTATAATAACTTAAAAGTACTCAATGAACATTTTCTGAAAGTGATTAGAAAAGTGAGATTTATGAATTTAGTGCTATTTAAAAGCCTTATCCCGCTAGTGAGTAAGATTACTGACCCCATCATCTTAAAGGGCTCAAACCTGAAGAAAATTATTGTCCTTGTGTTGAGCAGCCATCTGAGCACATATGGATGATCTTTTATCTTCTCCTTAACCAGGGAGTTTACTCACTGATTTCTTGGTCTTTGCCACAGTCATCAGCTCTACTTTCACAGAGCCGTTTTCTGTTTGCCATGCCTTTCCTGGAAGAGAGGAGTGGAGCACTTGCTCTGACTTCGACTTAAGGATCATGACACTTGTATAATTGCAGTGTGCTAGCCAAGCTGTAGTTTGGCCATTGCATTTTTGGTCCAGTATGGGTACTCGGTTACCTCCTCTTTTGTTTCTTTATTCTTTTTTAAAGTTAGAATTTATCATGAACTCTGAAACTCTAAAATCCCTTGGTGGAATTTGAAGTAATTTACAAAGTGTCTTACTTTAAAGGGGGGGCGGGGATAGCAATTTGAAATTATAAGGTTTTCTGCCCCATCATGGCTGACGATACTTTTACGGCAGATTTAAAACTGAACAATTGCTTCACAAAGACAGGAGGCTTTTGCTACGTATTATATATATATATATATATATATATATATATATATATATATATATATATATATATATATATATATATATATATATATATATATATATATATATATATATATATTTGGGGGGGGGGGGAAATAGAATTAGTTACAGTAGTTTGTCCTAACTTTTTAAAGTCCCTTGATCCCTCTTCACTTTATTCTCTTTCAGAGCTTTTGCTATCAATTCAGTTACTTACCTATTAACATCCTCCTTTTTCCACCCTTTTCGGTGAGAATGAGAAGAAAATGGCCTGATTAAATCTCTGTGTTTAAAAACTTTCTCAATGCTTCCATAGCCTTTTCTATGTTTATATTGCAAGATGTACTTCCCTCTGGGTCTTCTGCCATCCTTTCCAGGTTTAAGGCTTCCCTGGAGTCTCCATGTAGTTATCTCCCTCTGTCGTATAGAAGGTAGATAGGATAACCTTGATGAACAAAAGGAAGTCTCACTATCGAGGAAAGAATCAGATAAATGTGGTTTGAGACCATATCAAGAAAGATTTGTGAAACACCGCAGAGTCTCCCTCCTGCCCTCAATTCACATGAAGATAAAAGAGGGAAGAGGAGAAGCACATTCAGACTTGCAATATTCTATTACGATAGTTATGATAATTTTACTAGTAATAAAGTAACTTTTACACAGTGTCTGTTTTATTAATCTGGTCTATCCTGGAGTTTGGAGTGAAGCACTTCCCTCTTTTTAGTTCTTTGCTTCTCTTAGGAAAGTTTCCAGGTGATACCTTCACCCTTCCCCTCCCTCTGAAGCCAGAAAATCACAACTCACTGCAACATCCCAGCATGCTCACAGCAATTTCTCTCTCTCCAGACACCGAATTTCCTGTACAATTACCCTAAAAGAACCTACTGTCCAATGCATCAGAATGATACAGGCTCAAATGTGGCAATGTTGTCTCTCAAACCAACAGCATTTTCCCCAGTAACCAAGGAGATGAGTTTCCCTCCTGGGCTTTAGAACACCAACAGCTGTATATTAGGTTTAGCCAGTGAGAATTTTGCTTCCATCTGTCCCACAACAGTCCTGCCTAGCAGCCAGGGCAGGATTTCTGCTTTCATGGCAACACGGCTCCCGTGTTTTCCCTCCGCTCTGCTGAATCACACCAGTGCAGCAGCACCTAACGTGGCCATAAAAGCCATACGCCACATTTACGGATACGTATAACAGTACTGTAGTTCTATTGCTTTTTCCATCTCTCATTCCTTTTCCAATGCAGAAACTGCTACCCTCTTTCTGGTGAGCAGGGGAGGAGGAAGAAAATTCAGGCATCTGTGATACCTTGCTTTACTGTAGCCTTGTAGTCTACTATAATATATGGTAGTTGCAATTCTGAGAGTTTGAGAACATTATCAGGATTATGGAAGACATTCAATCTAGAGACTTTTTTTTAAAAAAAAAGAATAATTACCATAATTTAAATATATGTGTAATATAGTACTTTGGGCCCATATATCTTCTCTGTTAAAAAGGGTTCCATTCATAGAACATTGCTTTCTTTTTAATTTCCTATGAAGTGCTCTATATTTGCACTGAAAAAATCTTTTGTAGACCTTAAGAATAGTATACAATAGAATACAAGTGGCCACAGACAGAGAGAAATAGTATTTGAATGAACAGATAAATGTGCATCTTTGTGCAAGAATATGAAACAATATGTTGGTTCTGCAAAGATTTATAAGATCTTGGAAACCACTTTTAAAATTTTCTTGGAATTTGTTTTTGTGTTGCAAAATGTAAAGAAAACACAAAGTGCTCCACAGAAATTGAAAGATCCCTTTTATCAAAATTTGATAAACATTGTGACATATTGGCCTATAAATTCGTGTTATTCTTTTATATTATGTTTTCTTTGCTTTTACAGCTCCAGGAATGAGGCCACCTATGGGAGGACATATGCCAATGATGCCAGGACCACCAATGATGAGACCTCCATCCAGACCCATGATGGTACCAGCCAGACCGGGAATGGCTCGCCCAGACAGATAAAGTGGAATTGGACCTACTATTCCTTTTTTTTAATGTATGCCTTTCTGTTAAGCTGTGGAAGTTGCATTGCCCAAATTGGCAACAATCTTTTTTTTCCCCATTTACAATCTAAAATTGGGGGATGAGATGGAGCCGGGGGGGGACCCCATAAATATTGAACAAAGGCTTTGTAGCATTTCCCAAATAATTTTTCACGTTTGTTGTTAGAATAAAATATTGATAATTGCTTTCTCATATTTTCTGTGCTGAAACTAGAATCATCATCGTTTAACGACGCCATAATCCTTTGCAGGGTGGATTCTGGGCAACCAAATGGAGCTAGCAGAGTGTTTACTGGCCAGATGCCCTTCCTTTGTTCAGCAAATATATTCTCATTGTGCCCAGAGAGAGAAATATCTGGCTCTACCTAGGATTGAACTCACAGCCTCCTGATTGTGAGGCAAGAGCTCCACCTCTAGGCAACCACACCATTCCTGTGTGCTGAAACTAGAATGATTCCATTACAATAGTAATAATTTAAGGTGGTATGCTTCTTCCCAAAAACAACATTGCTCATGGTGGGTGGTCTCTTCCATACCTTTCAAACTTGCATAGGCACTGTTATTAACACTTAATTCCTAACTTGCTCTCATACTTAGTGTCCTTTTATCACTCTAAACCTTAGAGCAGGAGTGTCAAACTCATGGCATCACATGACATATCGGGACTTTTCCCCCCTTTGCTAAACTGGGCGGGGGCAGAGCCAGAAGATGACGCATCTGGCCCGTAGGCCATGAGTTTGACACCCCTGCTCTAAACTAAGTGATGAAGTCTAGGATATTCCCTTCACCCTACACCTAACCACTCTGATCATTGTTCTATAACAATCTGTTTTGAAGGCTTCCTTCCACACTGTGTTTAGAATATTACTGTGAAACTACTCCTAGTTGTGAGTGGGATAGGAAAAAAGGAGACCAAATTAAACTTTCTACTCCTTAGTCTGCATACCAAAGAATAGTTTGCACAATTTGAGATGCAAGTGATTTTGCATCTTGTTGCATCTTGATACTTGTTACATTGGGTGGAATGAAGCTGATAATCAGTATTCAGGATCGGTTCTTACTGGTACATATTTCAGCAACCACATAAATGTCTTGTAATTTAGAAAACCCTTCATAAACTTTCTCTTTCAGGATTGCCACCTGATGTGTTAAAGTAAGTAGAAGCTGGCAGGAGTAGTGCCAGGATTATTGTTGCTAAACAACATGGCCATGTGATGATGTGCTTTACAACCAAATTGCTTAGTGACAGAAATTTTGGACTCAATTACTGCCATTAAGTTAGGGCTATCTGTAATCTTATTTTACAAGAACAAATGCATTTGAAACTTGAGAAGTTTAAATTAATGAAATTGCTGATTTCGGGGAGGCATGGTAAACTGAAGATGTCTCTGTGAAAGCAGAGCTGACAACTACAGCAAATATTGAAGAACTGGTGAATAGGCTGATTCTTCGGAACCTCTCTGGATAGGGAGAGCAGGGAAGTTGCCCAAATGTGCTCCAGACAGCTGCTTTTCATAAGGTGACTATAGGATAACTGTCTTGCACAAGTTTGAGCATTAGGAAACAAAGGAACTGCAGCAGAGCTTTTAAAGGACAGTAAGTTTGCAACACTTGGAAATTATTAACCATCTAAATGCTATTAGGGACCTTTGTAACTACACATCTGAAAAATCACTGAGTAATTTAATTTTAACATTGAACAATGAAAAATTAATCATAAGCTTAAGAACATAGAATTTGGAATAAACAGCAAAAAGCTAAGATTTAAGAAAGTTATACATGGATTAAGGGTACAATTAATTTTGGAACAATTGACTTACTATAAGATTTTGGACTTAGCTATAAAAAAGAAATAGCTTCTTGTAAGAACCAGAGTTATTTTAACTATCTTGGCTCATAATTAAGATGAGATGTTTTTTAGAAACTGGACACTAGAGGAAACTAAAGATTTTAAGTAGAAGGGAAATAAATACAAGCCTGCCTTTGGTGTCAGTTAACTGGCACTTACAAAACGACATGAAACTGCATTAGAAATACTAAAGGAGATCTTTGAAGAATGGAGCAAGAAATTTGTAGCTACAATATAAACTGTCAATAATGATGTCTGATCACATGAATAGATTAAGTCCACAAGATGCTGCTGAGGAAACAATAGATGAGCAAAAATTTGTCTTACAAAACAAAGTGTCTACAGTAGAACTACAAATAACAGGCAAAGAAAAATGACCTTTTCTTACCTGGATCTACAAGAGGCTTCTTAAACTCATAAAGAATGTGTGTGATGGAATAAAGAAGAATTGAACAAAAACCAAATCCCACAACAATTTGAATAAGCACTGAAAATTAAATCTTAATAATAAAAGGAAGTTGTAAAATTGGTCTATTGGATTGAAATTAAAATAAAGACACCTCCCCCCCACTTTTTTTGCAAGGTTCTGCAAACCATTTATAGGCTTTTTGCTGACACCAGAATTGAAAAGTTGATGTTTTATGGGTTTGATTATAAATAAGGGATGGACTTAGGCCATGATGGCAAACCTATGGCATGTGTGCCAGAAGTGGCACGCAGAACCATATCTCTGGGCAAATCAGCTGTCACCTGTTGCTCTTCTGGGTTCTGGCATGCACATGCATGCCAGCCAGCTGGTCTTCACATGCTTGGGAGCACCGGAAACTGGAAGAGAAGCTCCTTGGCATGCATGTGTGCACCGGGAAGCTGAGCATTAGGTTGCCAGCACATGCATGCAGGCTGGCCATCTGGTCTTATATACAAAAAAGAAAGAAAAAACTTCAATGTGCTGAAACAGAAATTTATGTATTCAAAATTGGATATTTTAGGTGTAAATAAACATAAATTAGAATGGGCCACTTTAAATCAGATGACTACATAATATACTAGGATATGAACTGATATACATTAATGGAATGGCAAGTAAAATTAACAAGAGCATAACTATGTGTGTGGTTGACTACTAGGATCATGAAACCTGGAAACAATAACTCACACTCATTTAAAATCATGCTCTACTTTGATAGGCACAAGCAAATAATCATGGCAAAGCTCTAATAAATAAAGCAAATACTGTACGAAATTCTTTAAAAACAGAATTATAGAAAGCCAGAAAATCAATGGAGAAATAATATTTATTCAGGAAAAAAATTACTTAAAAAGTAGAACAAATAATACAGGATTGGCTGTGTCATATGATTGCAAATATATTTTAAGCCATTGAAATATGATATGTAAAATGTACATTTTTAGAATTAAAATAAGTAAATACATGTAATAGGCTAGCAACAAAATAGGAAAGCACTAGAGCAACGAAACTGTTTAAAACTGCAAAAGAACAGGCACTTTAGAGGTTTAGCAGCTGTGTGCCAACAGATATGGAGAAATATGTGGCCTACAGATTTGAAAATACTGAAGTGGGAAGAAAAGGAGGAGGGGGAGACATAAGGGAATATGCAAATTGCACCGTCATTATGCAAGAAGCATTTTGATAACATCTTATAAAAACAAGAATTAGAGTCATACATAGCTCCAAGGTCAACTGTCAAATGAATGCCAAGTGAATGGGTACTTTTCAGAAAATATAAATAGATTTGATCAAATAGTTAATATAAGATGAATAATGAGAGGTTGGGAATATAGAATGGCAGCTTATCTCTGATAATTGATTATGGTAAGGACTTGATTGTGTAAATCCTGTCAAATGTGTGATAGATGTACCAGAACATAAAATTACTCTTCTGAAAGACTTACAATAAATAAGAAACTATAGTAAAGCCAGTGTCTGAAGGAACATGGCAGTTGGGAATAGGAAAGAGAATAACAACAATGCATACCCATTTAATATAATGAATACTTTATAAGAATAACAGAATTGAAAGAGATGATAGCTGGAATTAAAACAGGAATCAAAATTCTAATAATTTGAAATATAGAGGATTGGATATAATTCAATCTTGTTAGATGACAATAAATAATTATTAAAAGGTTGGTTATGAAAGTAAAAATGGAATGTGAAAAATGTGAAATTAAAACAAAACAAGATAATAACCAGTATTAAAACCAGAGGAATTTAATGTTGGCAATTAAAATAGTACAAAAGTTTTTGTTGTTGTTGTTTGGTTCAAGAATAAAGAAAGAAACTATGGTGTGTAAAGGAAATAAAAAGGGGCATTAATCTTGGGAAGGAAGCCAAAGCATATTTACACAAAATTAAGGCACATAAAGATATATCTATGAAAGTTATATATTTAATATGTTTATCGAAGACTAGAGGAGTGAAAGCTCGACACTAGACAAAGAGCAAGACAATAGTTGTCTTCTAAATATCAATCCAGCAGGAGTTAATAAGAGAAAAACCAATAAACAGTCCAGATTGAATATCGTAAATACTAATTGTCCCTTTGAAGTAATGATGAGCACACAAAACTGACATACTTGAGCACATTGTGCAAGTGGGTAATGGATTTTAAAGGAGGACAGTTTTATTTGGCAAGATTGGAGGAAGTAATATCTGGCTTAGAAGACTTCCATAAGGCTCTCCCACTGCTTAATAGCTCTCCCAGGGAATTCTCATAGTTAATTCATAGTCTGGGGTTCTCTCTATAAAGCTTTCACTCATTAGTTCTTTTCTTATCCTTAGGTGCTATGGAGAATAAATCCATATCCTCTGCGATATCCCTTCATGTATTGGAGGAATGTTATCATGTCTTCTGTTCCATAAACTAAACATGTCAAGTTCCCTTAACTACTGTTTGTAGGATTTTAGACTCTAAGTCTCTTATTGTACTCGCTTGTCTTCTCTGCACTCGTTTTAGTTCCTTGGTGTCCTTTTTGGATTGTGGCAATCAGAACTGGACACAGTATTCCAGGTACACTTGGACCAGTGCAGCATATATATATATCTGTTGCTACAGCCCCAAACTGCATTTTGGCAACTGCAGCACAATTCTTAATCTGTGGTTTACCAAACTTCCCATTCCTTCTTGCAATTACTACTACGAAGCCTAACATGCACCTGTGCATCTGTTTTTTCCTTGTCTAAGGACAGAACATTACATTTCTCAACACTGAACATTTGGCTGGATAGGGCCCAATATTCATGTCTATTGTGTCCATCTTCAATTCAATTCAAAAGTCCTGAAGACTAAAACATATGAAGAATGGTTATAGGAACCGGGTATGGCCAATCTGGAGAAAAGAAAGGCTGCGGGTAACATAATAGCAGTGTTCCCTTTGTGGGGCTGCAATAAAGAAAAAGGGGGTCGACTCATCCAAAGCACCAGAATGCAAGAAAAGAAACAATGGATGGAAACTATTCAAGGAGAGAAGCAACCTGGAATTAAGGAGAAATTTCATAACAGTGAGAACAATTAACCAGTGGGGAAAGCTTGTCTTCAGAAGTTGTGAGTGCTTCATCACTAGATGTTTTTAAGAAAAGACTGGACAGCCACTGTCTGAAATGGGTCTCCTGCTTGAGCAGGGGTTGAACTAGAAGATCTCTATGGTCCCTTCCAGCTCAGTTCTGATTGACTGATTGAATTGTTAGGTTCTTTATTCCAGCATTGGCAATCAGCCTCAGCTTTATGGACATCCACAAAGTTTATGAATATCCTTTCATCTAATTTATGAAGATGTTGAGGAGCATTAGGCCCAATTTGAATCCTGATATAAGTCCCTGCATACCCCACTCCAGGTGGATATAATAGACCCATTAAGGTCAACACCTGGGATATAGCTGTTCAATAAATCTATCTAGCAGTGGGATCATCCATCCCACATTTTTCCTGTTACCTAGAAGGAGACTGAAAGTGTCACACAAATACCATTTGCTTGTCTGTGGTTCTGCTAATGTGTCTTGAGAACTGTTTTTGAGGGTCAGAAACTTAGGCAAACTCAGACAATGACTTCCTGAATTATCCACAACGAGATAAATCATGGCTTGGGGTTTAGAATAGAATAACAGTTGGATAATAATAGAGTTGGAAGGTACCTTGTAGGTCATCTAGTCCGACCTCTTGCTCAAGCAGGAGACCTTATATATACCATTTCTGACAGTCCAGTCTCTTTGCACGAATACAGACCAAATCTCCTTTAAAATGGAGGAAGCGGTTCTTTCTTACGTGCTATTCAAAATTCCCGGAGATGAGGAGCTACAGTATTTCTTTTACAAAACAAAACAGCGTTCTCTAGCGCCCGGTGAGAAAAAGCAAGCGGTAATCCAGACGAAGCCGGAGGAGCCGCGAGAACATTTGCGCCTCAGCCGCTTTGCTGGCAACCGGAGAGAGGTTGCTGAGGCTGCTACTGGCCCTGTGAGCCAATAGAGGGCGCTGCCACACCACCCGTTTCGTCCCGTCTCTGCCCCCCCCTCCAATCTCTCTCTCCAGAGGGCGGGGGCGCGAGTAGCTTTGCCGGACTTCGCCGCGGTGGTGGCCGGGATTCTGGCGGAGCCTGCTTGGGAAGAGGGTGGGGGCGGTGGGGAGGAGAGGACGGAGGATGGCTGGAGCTATTAGTGGCCGCGGCGGCAGCTGCAAGATCCGCGACCGGCTACAAAGAGAATGACGGGGCACTTGGGGCGATAGAGGATCCGCGTCCTGTCTCTGGCCCAGCATGGCTGGTCTCATCAAGAAGCAGATTCTAAAGCACCTGTCCAGGTAAAGGTGGACCGAGGGGAGTGGGGGGGGGTCCCCTCTGGGGAGCTGTTCGAGGGGCGCCGAGCGCAGAAGGCAGGCGGGCTCCGTTGCTGGAAAATCGGGTCGGGGGCGCAGCGGAGGGTGAGACAGTTGGAAGCGGCTCTGCGGCAGCTGAAGTCTTGCAAGCGGGGGGGGGCAGGTTCGCGAAGCCCCCTGACCCTCCGAAGGTATTTCCTTAGCCACTTTTCTCTCTCCCCCCAGTCCTCCTTTCCGACGATTGTTTATTCTTCCCTGGTGTGATATTTAATCACCTTCTCTACGATCAGTTTGCCCCTTTGACGTCTCTTCTGCCCTTTTCCCCTGTCTAGGGATTAGAGGACATCCAACTGGTGGATATTAATATTGGTTCCTCTAGTTTATCACCTTCCGCCTTGAGCAATAATATTGTCTCACTGTATTACCGCACTTAAAGGAAGGTCTGTTAAAATGGTCCTTTGTGTGCCTCTTTTACACACGCAGTGGGTGAAGGTTGACTTTCAAAGCCAGAGAAAGATCTAAGATGTTGCGATTTTTGTTTTGTAAAGACTATCTTCCTGGGTCGTTTCTTTCATCTTCTCATCACAACTAGTGTCCTAGACCCTTCAAGGATTTCAAATGAATGTTTCCTTTGCGAAACATTGTCTAGGAAACATTACAATGTAATTTTTAATATATATATATATATATAATTTACTTTATAGGGAGAATAAAATTGAAAAAAATACTCTGTGTGCAATCCAGAAGCCATGGAGAAAGTTTATATGGAAAAGCATATAAATGAGTAGAATAATGAATTGTTTTGTATTTTCCGAGAGAAAAACAGTAACCTATTATTGAATGTAGACACTCAGATTTATCTGACTTCAGGTAGATTTGCCAGCCCCATTACTTTGGGTGACATTTCCTTTTATTTTCACTTGTTAATGAATTGTTACTAGTATGAAAACTCTTGAGTTAAATATGGATTGAAGGGGAAAATGCAAATTACAGTGTGATCATTTAATCTGAGAAGCTTTAAAAGTCCCCAGATGGTTTTGCTTATGATTCTGACTAGGAAAGCAAAACCAGAGACAGAGAAGGAAAATAGATTAACTTCCTCAAATCCTCGGTAGCTTAATGCCCAGTCTGCATGTTATGGGGAATAAATAGCTTTGCCACAGAGTCTTTCTGCCCTTTCTCTCTATTCTCTTTTCTTGCATATGGCAATATAAAATGGGATTCTGGTGCAGGAGAGTATAGTTGCCTTTGGTTACAGTGGCTTACTTCAGCTCACTGACTTTGAAAACAAAATAGCAACAATTGAGAATGTGCATAGAAAGGCAGACTTTTCTGATTTGCATCATTCTCCTTTTTAATTTATTATATGTTCCCTACATTTTTCTTCAAAGACACCAATCCCTATTGATTATTTGATTAGATTTGATCTCAGTTGTACTTGCTATGAGTTTTAGTAGTTTACAACATAAACATCCAACAATAATAATGTATAGATTAAGTGGAAAGAAAGTGTCTGACTGAATAATTTTCATGGATGTATGGCATTTTAAAGCTGTGTGTCTCTAATATCAGTCTAGCATTAATCATACTCATTAATTATACTGGCTGTCATATTGGAGGAATGATCATAATTCTGTAAAAGGTGATTATCCTTAAGTACCAAAGCACTTTAATATTAAATACAATTATGCACAGATTCTATGAAGAGAGAACATTGCTTGCATAAACAGTTTCTAAAGATGTACAATGTCAGTAAATTTCAATGCTGTCTCTAAATCCTTAACGGACTACTAAACATAACTAGTAAAACAGCCAAGAAAGAATTATAGGAAATATCAACAATATTCTTCATAATAAATACATTTTTATGAGGGTGCTAGCTGGCAAAATAGGTGATTTTCTGAAAAACAAAATAGTGTAGGTCAAGTATTAGATAAATACTGTATAATATTCTTGTAATGGAAGTGCCTGTTGTCCTCAGGGAAAAGAACAATTGTACAGAAATATTACAACCACAATTGAGTTCATAATTTTGGTTGCTAAGCAATGTGGTTGTTAAGTCAGTTTTGTTCCATTTTACGACCTTTCTTGCCACAGTTGTTAAGTGAATCACTGAAGTTGTTAAGTTAGTAATATAATTGTTAAATGAATATGGCTCTCCCATTGACTTGTCAGAAAGTTGCAACAGGTGATCACATGATCTGAGACACTGCAATCATAAACACATGCCAATTGCCAAGCATCTGAAGTTTGATTGCATGACCATAGATGCAATAGTCATAAGTGTGAAAAACAATCATTAATCACTTTTTTCAGTGCTGTTGTAACTTTGAGTGGTCACTAAACAAATGGTTATAAGTTGAGGACTATCTGTATTGATACATTAGTTATTGGACAGTGTGTTTTCTGAAAAAGCCATTGGCAAATATTAGTAAATAATGTGTTTTGGGAGTGGGTTGAATGTAGAAAAACTATTCAAGGATATTAGTGAAAAATATCTGCCCACGCCATTCAGTGATTCACAATTTGCTTGTAGTGTTTCTGTTCAATAAACTCAAAAACAAAAGGGTAGTGATCCTATTAATTTAAATGCTCTTGTTTCTCCATCTGGTCTTGTTTTGGTGGAAAATTAAGAAAAACAAGTCATATTAAAATAATAGACTTGCAAAATGTATAAGACTTTGGAAAGATAAAGGAAAGAGAATTGTTTTGAGTTGTAATGCAATTCATACAGTGTCCTTAACATTTTTGTGACAGCAGTATGAGAGGTTATGCCCTTAAATCTACTTTAAGGGCAAAGTTGAAAGGAGGGTTTGGGATAATGGAATAATAAGGACAATAGAGAGTGCATTGGCTAAGGAGAGGAGAGGAGACTTTATTTGGCTAAGTGTGATTAGACCTACAAGGAATTATTCTCAGGTGCAGAAATTCTCAGTATACATGCAAAACAGTAGAATGATCATCATTATAACAATAATAATACCAACAAAGGGGGTATTAAAGAAGATAATAAAGAAGGATAAATAATACTACAGCCATGCTACACTGGGTAAATTACATAGACATTAGACAGTGCAGTGATACTGTAGGTGTTCAACAAAGTAATGGCGTGAACTGTCCCTGTGTTTTGTTGTTTTGGAATAATTGTTATTACATAGTTATCATATATATGCTCTCATTAGAAATGTTATCTCAGGTTTTACTGTAAATACATTATCAGGAAATAAAAACAAGTTAATTTAAGATTTTTAATTAAGGTTTGTAGAAGAAAGTTAAAACAAAAATTAAAGCAAGTTTCTTTCACTCTCTTCCACTATCTTTTCACTATGACTTGTTCTGCAATGCTTTCTAAAGAGCCAGGAAGTCTAATGACTAAAATAAAAAAGCAAGATAGATAATAGACAATAACCTTCTAGGTAAAACAAAGAACATAATTTTAAGAGGCAAGATCAGTTTCATGAAGACAGACTGATCAGCTAAGGACTATAATTACAGGTATTCATTGTCATAGAACCTTGTCCATTAAGGTAGTATGTTGTGAGGATTTTATGACTGTTTTTCTGCCAGCATTTAAGTAAAAGTAATGGTTAAAAACCAAATGACACAGTCATTAAGCAAACTTATGGTTCCCTATGGGCAGGATTTTGCTGAAAACTGGAGGTGCTGATTTTGGGCAAAACTATTGTTAAAACATTTGACCATGGAACACTGCAAATGGCCATAAATGCAGAATATCACGTTTAGTAATGTGGAGCTTAACATGTTTTTTGAATTTTTATTTTAATCTCCATCATTACTTCTTCCAGGTTTTATGTCTTGAACAAAATAATGTAGGACAAGTGAACAGGAGAAAAATCTTACTCTTTGAGATGCTAGATCCAGGTTGTCTGATATATTAAAAGATTTTAACACTTGAAAGCATTACTTTCAAAGGGCATTAAATATTAAGAAAACAGTATTACTTAAAAAGTACAAACAGATGGTCCTTGCTTAATGACCATGGCACTCAGCAAATTTTATTTAATGACTTGATCTTAAGTAAGAACTACCCGTATGTACTTTTTAAGTACTTCAAGTACCAGTAGAAAATAACATTTGTTCAGTGCCATCATAATTTCAAACAGTCACTAAATGGCATTTGTTTCTGATATTTGAAGCTAAAGCTATTACAATGCCCCTGCAATCGTATGATCAAAATTTGGCCCTTGGTAACTTGCCTGCATTTACGATTGCAGGATTTGCTTCAATTCCCCTTACATTTCTCTCTCCTACCTACCTCTGCTCGTTTGGCCACCTTGCACTCCATCTGCCCTGCTGCCTCCACCATGCTGTGCTCTGCCTAGCACTCCACTGCCTTGCTGACGTGCTCTACCACTAACTCCCCAGCTGACCTATATCATACCTTCCTCTGCTGACGTGTCGTGCCTGACCTGATCCTTTGCAAGGCAATGTCAGGTCTCAAGCACTGCCTTTCTGCGGCCTCATCTGGCTTTGGAAAGCAATGCTAGACCAGCAGTTACGTTTGTGGTGGGTTAGGCCCAGTGCATCTCATCAGCAGTGGGAGGAAGAAGCAAAAGACAGGCAGGGGTGGCAGAGAGCAGGGCAGCAGGGTCACAGGATGCAGTATGAAGCAGCAAGGTAGCAGGGGCAGCAGATTGATGATGGATGGTGGCAGAGTGCCCTAAAAGGGAGAAGAGATAGGTTGGTAGGGTCAATCATGATTGTGCCATTTTTAGGTGAGGAGAAGCATGAAGTCCTCGCTTAATGATGGCACAATCTTGTCCTAATAACTGCAATTGGGACTATTCTGAACCACTGGCGCTAACGTCTGCAATGACATGGTGTTTTGCCTAACCACAACACTTAGTGATGGAAATTCCAGTCCAGTTAGGGCTGTTAAGTGAGAACTCCCTATGATGATAAATATATAGGGGAGGGCAGAAAGGGTTTGGGTAGTAAAAGTCTTGTTATGTTTCCAGACCTTTGGTGGAAATTGGCATTGCTGGTGAGAACTCCCTATGATGATAAATATATGGGGGAGGGCAGAAAGGGTTTGGGTAGTAAAAGTCTTGTTATGTTTCCAGACTTTTGGTGGAAATTGGCATTGCTGGCCCAAATCATGTACTATAATAGCAAACCTTTTTGCTATTGTTGGATATATATTATAAATATTATAAATATTATTATTAGGTTAATCTTCTTTGGTGAGATTCACAGCCTTTGGGACTTGTTGGTAGCCTAACAGCTCGAGTCCTAACCAAGGATCTAGGAACTGTTAAGGTAACATTGGAGGATATAAGTTGTTCCAAGTAGGGTGGTTTTTTGTAGAGTCAGAATGTTCAAGTCAGGTAAATTTAGAATTTTCAAATAGCGAGGTAGCCCTTTAGGTATTGCTCCAAGGGCTCCAATTACAATTGGGACAACACATTATTTCTTTTTCCACAGTCGCTCAACCTCAATTTGCAAGTCCCGGTATTTTGTGATTTTTTCTTGCTGTTTATCTTCAATTCATGCATCACCAGGTATTGCAATGTCAATGGACCATACTTTTTTCTTTTCAATTATTGTTATGTCAGGTGTGTTGTAGGCCAAGTGCCTGTCAGTCTGGATTCTGAAGTCCCACAAGATCTTGACTTTCTCATTCTCTAAAACCTTCTCAACCTGATGGTCCCAGTGGTTTTTGCTGTACTCAAATCCAAACTTTTGGCACAATTTCTAGTGAATAATCTTAGCAACGCAGTCATGGCATTGTAGGTAGTCAGTTTGTGAAATTTTGCTGCACCCCCTGATCAAGTGGTCAACTATCTCATCTTTCTCATTACAGAGGCGACATTTGCTGTTGGTGGTAACATGTTGAATTTTTGCCTTCATGCAGTTTGTGACTAAGGCTTGTTCTTGAGCTGCCAAAATAAAGCCTTCTGTTTCTTTTTTCAGTACTCCTGATCTTAACCAGTTCCATGTTAGTTTTTGGTCAGCTTTGCCTTCAATACTTTTCAAGTATTGGCCATGCATAGCTTTGCTTTTCCAATTTTCAGCTTGCTTCTCAATTACTTCTTATATTCAGCTTCAAAAGGCCTCCTTTATTTACTTCCATAATCATTGGTTCTTCACTTTTCTGGATGTAATCATTCAAACTGTGTCTTTCTTCTTCCACAGTTTGCTTTACTTGTAGGAATCCTCGACCACCCTCTGCTTTTGGTGGATACAATCGGTCAACATCAGTTTTAGGGTGCAAAGCATGATTCATTGTCATAAGCTTCCTTGTTTTTCTGTCCAAATTGTCCAACTCCATCTGGATCCAGTCAATTATTCCTGCAGAGTATCGAATTACAGGTATAGCCCAGGTATTTATGGCTTTTATGATGTTTCCTCCACTCAGTTTGGACTTTAATATCTTACGAATTCGTTGAATGTACTTGGCTGAGGTTAATTCCTTGACTTTATTATGCATTAAGTCAGAGGCCTCTAAAATCCCCAAGTACTTGTGGCCTTCTTCTGGTTTTACTGCCTTTATCATTTCTTCATTCTCAAATTGTATTCCATCATCTTCTAGGACCTTGCCTGCCTTGGTTGCCATTGTTGCATATTTGTCAATTCCAAACTGCATACCAATGTCTTGGCTAAATTCTTTTGTGCTTTCAATTAATAAATTCAGTTCAGGTTTTGTTTTACCAAACAGCTTCAAATGATCTATTATTATTATTATTATTATTATTATTATTATTATTATTATTATTATTATTATTATTATTATTATTATTATTATTATTATTACAATTGTATCACAGCGGCCAGTTGTTTTGCCGGATTTGGCATTGGTTACTAGTTGGGCCCCACCCAGGGGCCTAGGACGTCGTAACGTATTTTCGTAATATGCGTGCAGTTCCAAGCAGTGCGGCATTTTGCATTTGACTGATGGTGATTTTGTCAATTTTTAACTGTTTTAAATGTAATTCCAGTGCTTTTGGTATAGCACCCAGTGTGCCAATTACCACTGGAATTATCACTGCTGGTTTGTGCCATAGTCGTTGAATTTCGATTTTTAAGTCCTGGTATCTTGCGATTTTTTCATGTTCCTTCTCGGCGACCCTGCTATCACCTGGTATTGCGATGTCTATGATTGTGACCTTATTTTTCTCAACCAGTGTGATGTCTGGTGTATTATGCGCCAGTATTTTGTCGGTTTGTATACGGAAATCCCACAAGATCTTGACCATCTGATTTTCGGTGACTTTTTCAGGCTGATGTTCCCACCAGTTTGTTGCTGTTTTAATATTATAATTTTTGCACAAATTCCAATGGATCATTTGTGCTACTGAATTGTGCTGCAATTTATAATCAGTCTGCGTGATTTTTTTACAGCAGCTGAGTATGTGATCAACAGTTTCATCAGCTTCTTTGCAAAGTCTGCATTTGGCATCATCAGAGGATTTTTCGATTTTGGCCTTAATGGCATTTGTGCGGATAGCTTGTTCTTGCGCAGCCAGGATTAGTGACTCTGTTTCTTTCTTTAATGTACCTGTTGTTAACCATAACCAAGTTTGTTCACTGTCCACTTTATCTTTTACTTTTTCCAGAAATTGGCCATGCAGTGCTTTGTTCTGCCAACTCTCCATTCTTGATTTTATCACATCTTTTCTGTATTCTTGTTTCGTCTGTTGGGCCTTCAGTAGATTTTTGTTCTTTACTTCGATTAATAGATGTTCTTGACTTTCTTTTAAATAATCAGCCAGTGCATGTTTTTCTTCTTCAACTGTTTGCTTCACTTGTAATAATCCTCTGCCACCTGATTTTCGGGGCAGATATAGTCTATCAGTATCACCACGTGGATGTAAACTGTAGTGCATTGCCATTAGTTTCCTGGTTTTCGGTCCAAAAGGTCCAAATCAGCTTGTGTCCAGTTAACTATACCAGCTGTGTATCTTATAACTGGTATTGCCCAGGTATTTATGGCCTTGATTGTATTTCCACCATTCAATTTAGATTTCAAAATTTTCCTAACTCTATTGGTGTACTTTCGCCTGACAATAGTTTTTACTTCTCCATGCTTGATGTTATCCAACTGCAGAATGCCTAAGTATTTGTAGGCTTCATTTTCTTTGCATTTAATTAATTGGCCATTGGGCATTTCAATTCCCTCACATGCAGTGATTTTGCCCCTTTTTATGGATACAGTGGTGCATTTTTCCATGCCAAACTGCATTGAAATATCGGTGCTGAATACTCGGACTGTGTTTGTCAATGATTGGATTTCTATTTCTGACTTTCCATAGAGTTTCAAATCATCCATATATAGTAAATGCGAAATTTTTTCAGCTTCTTTGGCTGTTTGGTAGCCTAATTTCATTTTTTTTAAGATTACTGATAGTGGGATCATTGCGATGATGAAGAGAAGAGGTGAAAGTGAATCACCCTGGAAAATTCCTCGCTTGATATTAACCATTCCATAGATCTCATTCCCTACTGCCAACTCAGTTCTCCACTGTTTCATCGCCTTTTCAGTAAAGGATGTAATATTTTTGCTAATGCCAGTTGTTTCTAAGCATTTTATGATCCAACTATGTCGCAGTGAGTCAAATGCCTTTTTGTAATCAATCCAGACCATATTCAAGTTCGTTTTTCTGTTCTTACAATTTTCTAATATCATTTTATCAATTAGAAGCTCAGTTCAGTTCAGTTCGGTTCACTTTATTCGTATGCCACCCTTTTCCCTGGGGGGACTCAGGGCGGCTCACAGTTCAAAAGGGGTAGGGGAAGGACAAACAATTTACAACATAAAAACATTACATCATTTAAGAACTCAACAGTCATACAATTCGAGTAGGGGTTAGAATCTTTAACCCCAGGCCAGCCGGGATAGCCAGATTTTAAGTGCGGCGCGGAAGGTCTGGAGGGTGGTGAGGGTCCGGATCTCCACGGGGAGTTCGTTCCAGAGGGTCGGAGCAGCCACCGAGAAGGCTCTCCTCCGAGTAGTTGCCAGTCTACACTGGCTGGCTGATGGAATTCGGAGGAGTGGAATTCGGAGGTCTAGTGGAGGTGATTGGCAGTAGGCGGTCTCTCAAGTACCCAGATCCAATACCATGAAGGGCTTTGTAGGTGACAAGTAGCACCTTGAAGCGCACCCGGAGATCAACAGGCAGCCAGTGCAGCTCGCGGAGGATAGGTGTTACGTGGGTGCTTTTTCTGTTGTGTGACTAGGTACTTTAATTTTAATGCCTAGTTCATTAGCGACTATTACAGCTGCGCTGTACATTAACTGGTTTGTTTCCAAGATGGATCCCGGTTCAATTGTTGAAAACACTGCATTAACCATTTTCATGATAGGGGCCAAAATTTTCTTAGGCACAGTTTTTAGTGATGGTAAACGTTGCCTTTCCTCATTAAGCAGAAAATGCTCCATGATCTTATCCTTCAATTCTTTTTGTTTTTGAGTTAGTTCATCAGTTGGTTCAGTGATAACTGGTTCTAGTGGTGGTGATGTTATTTCCTCCCCGAGAGCTTCTTCTGGGAGTTCTACTATAATGTCTTTAGTTGTGTCTTGAATATCAGTTATTTCCGCTTGTGATATTGTTTTTTGGGTTTTGCAATTTGCCTGAATTTCCTCATGTTCAACTTCACTAAACACTTTATTCCGTATAATAAATCGCCTTTGATCTGCTAGTCGTTGTTCACTAACATTTGAATCTGGATATTGTTGTTTCCATAATTCATACATTCGCTTTAAATAGCCCCTTTTTTCTGGCTCTGAGTTGTAGTAACAGGCCATTATGGCACGGTTTTCATCTGCACTATATTTTTGTCATTTTGTTGGCTGGTCCACTTGTAGCCCACTTGTCGACGGATGTCCAGGGACCCCAACATCCGCCGCGGCGCTTGTTAACCCGCGCGACGACCGATGCGGTATGGAATTCTTATTTGTTTTTTTCACCATATTGTATGGGTTGGCGGGTTTTTTTTTACGGGACCAGATGCCAACCTGACCCCAACCCTCCTCCTTTCTCATCCGGGCTTGGGACCGGCAACGGCGGAGTTGTTGTTGTTGTTGTTGTTGTTGTTGTTGTTGTTGTTATTATTATTATTATTATTACATTACATTACATTACTATACTATACTATACTATACTATACTATACTATACTATACTATACTATACTATACTATACTATACTATACTATTGCCATATGTATACACATGTAATAGTTGTAAATATTAGCTTCTATGTTAATGGTTCATGTTTATGTTTATATGCTCCCTTTTAATATGTGAAGTGGCCATTACTATTATGTGATTCTGGAGACAGGGGGAAAAGAAAATTATATTACAGAAGTAAGCGCTGGCTGTAGACATGGCAACATTTTAAGGAGCCAGCATCTGGTCTTTAGAATACATTATTTATATTCATAGACACTACTATTGGGTAACAAGATTTTTCCATCTTCTGTTTTAGTACTATCACAGTGATTTCCTGCCCCCCCCCCCCAGCTTGCTTTAAAATTGAGTCAATCCCATTCTTCATTTATATGGACAAATGCTTACAACATCTGCATGTCCCCAGTGATATTTCTACCTGCTGATTATCACCTCAAGGAAGCAGATAGTCTTTATCAGCTCTAGGTTGGACTGATTGGTTCTTCATGCTATTTATAATACTGTTGGAAATCATTCCCAGCATCTATCTACTTTTTCTTGCTCTTTCTCAATGTCCACTTTCACAATCGTATGTTTCCATTGGAAAAACATAGCCTTAATTGCTCTAATCTTTATTATTGTAGAAATATCTTTATCTTTGATGATCTTGTGTCAAATTGTCATTATCTTTCCTGGAATGATTATTTCGCCACTATATTCTTCTTCTTTATTTTTGAGTCCCATTATACAGACACAAACACTGAGTTCATTAAGCATATTGGTTGATATCACATCTATCTTTTTACACATTTCATTTTTATTTTCTTAAAAAACACTTCTAGCTTATCTTTGCTTTCAACTAATAAACTGGTATCATCAATGTACAAAATATTTCCTGTTTGAGACTCTTATTTTGATTCCAGTTGTGATATCATACAATTTTTCCATTTTTGTAATATCATTTTTACTTTTACAATGAATATAGGTTTAACACAAGTATGCATCCTTGTTAAATTCCCCTTTTTATTCTGAAATATTTTGTTTCTCCAAACTCTGTATTCTACAGAAGAATAATCAAGGATTCTGCCTTGAGTTTCACAGTAAAAGGTCTTATTACATAAGAATAAAGACTATATTCTCTACATTCTCTTAGTCTCCTCATTATTTATGGTGTATCTATAGGCATCATATCTATAAGGGGAATACAGTTCGTATTTCTGAAGATTTTGCTCATTGTGTTTCATGCCACAGAGACTGCTTGCCAAAACTTAATTTGCAGCCTTTGGCTGGGAGCTCACGGCCTTGCAATTATCTCATGGAACTGATATGGTCTGTTGTTGCAGTAAACTCCTTGAAGGACTATTGCCTGGACTTTTTGGTGGATGAATGCAATTAATTCACAAGAGGTAAAAAGAGGGTTTTGTGTGTGTGTGACAAGGAGTCTGTTTCTTGCTTATGCTAAGGCTGGGTCAAAACAAGTACGTAGTAGCCATACTGTAGTACTTTCAGAAACAGTACTTTACCAGATCTTAATTTACTTTGAATAGATAAATCTCAGGTTTAATATATACTATTTGATAAGAATTGTATCTTATTTACAAATTGCTGGTGGTTAGTATAGCATTCCTTTTAAATCAGTACCAGCACCAAACTGTGGCCTGCCAGGAACTGGGCCATGCATACAAGCGAAGCCCCATCCACACATACATGGAATGCAGGCATCACATGAAACTACACCACTCAGGTCCATAGAAAAATCCCTCTCCATGGAATTGGTCTGCAGAGCCCAAAAGGTTGCAGGCTGCTATTTTAGTTCACTGAACTGTATAATGTCCCTGGAGAGGAATCTCAGCATTATCTCAAGATTCCTTTAGATTTTTAGAGCAAATAACTTACAATTTCCCTGCCTTAATCTCTTTCAAACTCCAAGGCTCATTCTTTCAGCTCCAAAACCCAATTCTTTTGTTCTTTTCTTGGCTAGATTTAGATTACGTCATCTTTATCTAGGTTGGTTCCCAAGCAGATCAATTGAATCACTATATACTCTTTTCAAGGGAAAAGAAAGGATTCAACTATCTTGAGCAATTAGCTAACAGTCTCTGTTTTGTTTAAGGATTATACCTCTGGAAATGCCAAGACATGACATTATTACTTAGGTAACATGCTACTAATATGGAATAAAATGAAGATTTATATTTGAAGTATCTTTCAGATAAGATAAAAAGAGAACAACACTCTTTTTCATTTCTAGTTTTGAATTAGCTTTTTCATTTCCTCTTTTGAATTAGCTGGGGAATTTGCATTACCTCATTAAGCTATAGACTGCAGTTGCCTAAAATAACTGTGGTGACTGAAAGTAACCGCTGAGGTGACACAATACTCTCAGTTCACATTAAGTTATGGTGATCTTTGATGGGATGTAATTTCTTCATTCTGAAATCCTCAAAGAGGTTGTACATTTGTAACTAAGCACTGATGCCCAAAAGGCAGGATAAAAATGTATAAAAATAATAACAATAACATTTTTTTAAAAGACAATTTTCTACAATTAAGGAACCAGCCACAGAGCCAAAGAAGAATCAAAACTGAACATTTGCTTTACTTCCTCAGCAAGAATGGCAGGTGTTTAAAGTTATGGCATCGAGCATGTTCTAGTGAGAGATAAAAGTGGATGTTCCCAGAAGATCTCCTACAATATTGTTTTTCTCTCTGATGGAGATTGTTTCTATTCTTTAAAACTTGTTTAAGAATCTGGACTTGGCCTAGATGTCGTGGATATTCTCTGTAGTTATGATAAATAGTACATACATTTCAGGGGTGGGTTCTGGCAAAAGCTACTGCTGGTTCGCTCATGGCTGCATCGCATGCTCATGCTTGATGTGCGCTGCGCACCCACGCGCAGTGCTTTAAAAATTGTGCATGCACAGAAGCAAAAAACAACATAGCAGTGCCTATGGAGCTGCCCGGAGAACCGGTTCGGGGGCGTGGCAGGCCTGGGCCGCTGCTGGTTCCAGCGACCCAGGCCGCCAAACCACTACCGGTTCGGCTGAACTGGTAGGAACCCACCACTGATACATTTGTACTTCAGTTTATTCAGTAATAACTCATCTACTTTAGTATTCCGAAGGTTTGAGAAGAAAACATTGTGGATAGGCTACACAGTTGGCAAATTAATGGTGCCCATGGGAATATTTTGGATTCTCGAATTATAGGAAGCATTTCCATGATGGGAGATTCCTGGCAAGGAATGGGAAACATTTTACTTTTGAGGAGGGATATATGTACTGGTATTATAGTTTTACATTTTTATACAACCATTAAATAAAGAAATCATACTCGAGATAATTTTGTTATTATGAATCTGCTTCTACTACTTTATATGTTTTATTTGATATTTGAGTGACAATCTTACTATGATATGAACATCTATTAAGAATGTGTTTTATAAATTCAATGCATAGATTCGACTTACAGTACACACAAACACACAACCAAATATTTATTTTTGTTTCATTAATCACATACTCATTTCTAAAGGAGAATTGTAGCTATATAATGTATATTATTGACTTTTTTCAATGTATTAGTATTTCTGCTAATCACATTTTGGCCTTTTCATGCTCTGAGAAACTAAGGGTAGCCTGGGATTTTCTTAGTTTGCCCATAAATTAACCATATGGCGTAATATTTTGGCTTAAGGGAATGTAGAAATGCATCTTCTGCACATCTGATCTTAAGAGTCAAAAGTACAGGTAGTCTTCAGCTTATGACATTTTGCTTAGCAACTGTTCAAAGTTATGATGCAATATGAAAAAAAATGACTTACAGACGGTACTCACAATTACAACTGTTGCAGCATACTTGCTGTCACATGATCAAAATTTGAGCACTTGGCAACTAGTGTGTATTTACAATGAATCCAGCATCTTGGGGTCAACATGATCACCATTTGTATCTTTCCTAGCCAGCTTCTAAGAAGCAAAGTCAATGGGAGACACTGGATTTTCTTAATGAGTCACTTCACTGTGATGATCCAGTTAACAACCATAGCAAAACAGATAAAATTGGGTGCAATTCACTTAATGACCACTTCATTTAGCAATAGACGTTCTGGTCCCTATTGTGGTCATAGGTTGAGGACTACCTGTAATTGGTTGGATCTTGATACGTGGCATATTATTCAATTACAAAACAAATCCAACTTCAAGAATGCAAAACAACTTATGCCTAATTAGGTAAGTTCAACAGCAATAGAAAATATCAAATGGGATTTACAGTATTATAATCACTTAAACTGTTGCAGTAACTGAAGCTGAGCTATTCTCATATAGCTTTGTTTAACTTGGCACAGCCCAATTTGCTTCCTAAGCAGTCAAGAGAGATCAGTGTGGTTCTGTCTGAGAATATTCTCAATATAAACTACCCTCCCCTCCCCAACCTACTCCCTTCCAAAAAATCAGCTTTTGTTGGCATATGCAACCCAGCTACTGCTTGCTGCTTGTCTAATCAGATTCATGTCTTTTTTAAATCTATGATTGGAATCAGTCCAGTAAAGAAACGGAAAAGTAAGTGTCTTTTGAGAGATTTCTCTTTTTCCCCACACTTTATAAGAGTTAGCACCACTATAGCATTAAAAAGGGAGTCAAGAAATTCATTCTGTATTTCCTATTGGCTGACCTGCAACTGTACAACATTGCTTTGTTCCTTCATGTTACAATAAATTGGTTATTTGGCTAGGAAAAATGTTGATACATATTTCAAAATACTCAGGCAGAAAATTGCTTAAAATATAAAATGGTACCTAAAACATAAATAGTAAAGAATTTTAAGTTTTCTTAATACATATATTAAATATTATATATTGCCAGGTATTTAGATAGGAACCAATCTATTAGTCCTATGTATAATACAACATCTGGGATTAATTCCTAAAATGGTTTCTTGCGACTAAAGATCCGTTTTGATTAAGTAGCTGTCTATAAGCAAAGATGGACTATCACTAAAACATGTAAGACAATTATCAGACACATTTAGATGATTTTACCTGTAATTGCTGGTTGATTGGGTAGAAAAGAATGAGATGAGAAACATCTGATTTAAATGTTTAAATGTTATGCATCTGCTTGTAATTCTGAGCATATATAATAGCATCCTAGGATTTGACTCTGGACCAGGGATTTTAAACTAAAATAATTGCAGGTGCTGTCATTAACCCAAGGATCTCAACAATGAAGCCTTTTCATACTTTTGATAGCAAACTAAAAATAGCTGCGGAGAATCTGGAAGAACAACTTTAGTCTAAATGTATTCAATTTATTGGCAGAAATGGCCTAGTGCCAATGGTTCAGGAGTTTGTGAACAGAGAGGTATATATGCTATTTGAGAAATTATTTCTTGCTTTTAAAAAACCTCAAACTGTTATTGGTTTATTTGCCAAATCAATGTAACTAAAACTACATACAGTGTACTACAAATGCATGGAATAATTCACATTAATTAGGAAATGGGAAATCAGTTCTATGGGATCAGTTAGGTTTCTAACAAGCCTTATGATTCATGATTTCAAAATCCAGTTACACTACCAAATTATTTAATTCATAACACAGGTCTGCAAAAAAAAAAATTTTCGAGAGCTGTTTTGGTTATTCCACGTAATCTTTACGTTTTTTGGTGCACTGAATCTGAAAATGACCTCAATTTTGTCATAGGACATCACGTTTCCTGACAATTTAGGTAACTATGTTAAATAAGACAATTCCTCAAAATAAATGGAAATAGACTTATAAAAGTTTTATTATAATATTTTCACAAAAATCCTTTTTTGAACTGAAATGAGCTCACCTACACACACTAAACTCGATTCTTCTTCCTTGTATGGCTCCTCTTGGTGCATTTACGCTTATGATTAGCATCTGGAATGTCTCTCTGAAGCATCCAACAGTAGTTTGCCATCATTGTAATGCTCCATTTTCCCTGGTATCTCCTTTCCATCTCTTTAATGTCTTGGTGGAATCGTTCACCTTGTTCCTCACTCACAGCTCCCAAATTTTCAGGAAAGTAATCAAGGTGGGACTGGAGGAAATGCACTTTCAAACTCATCAGGCAACCTAAAGCTTGAAATACTTTCAGCATTCTTCCGACGATCTTTTTGTAGTGAGGATCTTTATTATTGCCTAAAAATTTCTGTACAACTTCTTTAAATGCAATCCACCCTTCTTTTTGAGGATCCGTCATGGTATTGACAAACTATTGATCAACTATAAGCCTTCGAATGTCTGGTCCGACGAAGACACCTTCCTTCAATTTTGCTTCCAACAGGCATGGAAACTTGGTGACCAAGTATTTGAAGCATTCTCTATCTCTTGGAAGTGATTTTACGAATTGCTTCATCTATCCCAATTTTATGTGGAGAGGTGGTAGAAGAACTTTATGGGAAGGTACCAAAGTTTCTTGGAAGACATTTTTTTCACCGACTGTTAGCACCCTCGGCTGCCAACTCTTCTTGGTCCAGTGATTTTGTCGGTCTTGACTGTTCCATAGACACAGAAAACAAGGGTATTTGGTATACCCATCTTGGTGCCCGAGCAGCATGCACAAGACCTTCAAGTCCCCACACACTTGCCAACCATGGTCTTCATATTTAAGTTTACGAAGAACCAATTCCAAGTTCTCGTAGGTTTCCTTCAAGTGTACAGAATGGCCTACAGGTATAGAAGCGTAAAAAACGTTGTGGAGTAAAACTGCTTTGAGACTTCTTTTTGAAGAATCTATCAAAAGACGCCATTGCTCTGAATCATATTGGATTTTAAATTGACCCATCAGACCTTCGACATCGATGCAATAAACCAATTTGTCTTCCTGAGAGAAGTAAGGAATGAACTCCTTTTCACAATGTCTGAACCATGAAGATGACACTCCTGGCAACAATAAATTCCTGCTTTTCAGCCTTGATCCGAGTAACTCAGCGGCATCTTTGGGAAGATTCAAGTCTCTTACCAAATCATTCATCTCCTCCTGAGAAAACAATTTTGGTCTTGTATCATCTCCAAAGTCAGAACTTGATTCGTCATCTGGTGCAGGTATGACTTCACCTTCATCGGAGCTAGGTATCTCTTCCAAAGTAGCAGGGGGCTTGGGTACTGGTATATCTGTGCCATGGGGGATGGGACAAATTGCTGAGTGAAGATTGAAGTATGAAATGGAATGCTTCCATTTTGAATTAAACCCTTTCACATCACATGAACAAAAGTAACAGTCATCACTATGGTTCTTTTGCTCTTGCCATACCATAGGAATCCCATAACAGAAAGATTTTTTCTTACCCTTGAACCAGTTTCAGAGGTCCTCAACACACCGTTTGCACACTTTATGAGGCGCCCAAACTTTATCTTGATCTCCAATTTTTAGTCCAAAGTATGCAAAGTATACTTTTTTCACAAAGTCTGTAATATTCTGCTGTTGCTTCAACACTGTATATTCACCACAGATGAAACAGAAACTGTCTGGCGAATTAATACACTTTCGCGGAGCCATAACATAACAGTTGAAGAATGACGAGCTAACATGAATTGTGATGAAAAAGCGTGAACAGCCTAGAACCAAGAACCTGATGATGATTCGTGCACAAGTGTGGCATGCAGGAGAGAGCAGCTCTGTGTCTGTACATGAAATGTCACAGTGCTGGCCACGCCCCCTGCACTGACCGGAGATGCTGCTATCTGCCCTGTGTCTGCCTCCCACTGGATTCTTCAGGAAAGATTAACCCCTTCTACCATTAGAAGCACAGACTTAAAACTTGCTTAGCTTATGTATATATTGCTGGCCATCAGATATACAGTGCTTTTTTTTTTTTACATAACTCAGACAAACCCTTTAAAGTTTTTTTGGGCATTTTATATCTTAAATAATGTAAATTAATTAATAGTAATTTCTACTTTAAATTTGGTTAAAAACCCGTAATATAAAAAAGTACCAAATTTTTTTAAAAAATGATAAATTTGAAGACAATTTTGCATGTTGTGGCAAATCATGACATCTAGGAGTTTTTTCAATATTTTATTTGTTTTCAGCACACCAAAATACATGGAAATGAGATGAAAATAATCAAACAGCTTTTTAGACGCAGACCTGTGAGTCAGACTGTGATCCTCAAGGTAGCTATAAATGCACCGTATATTGTGTCTTGAATGTTAGCTTTCAGATGCTGGAACTAAATTTCTGTCATCACTGCAATTACTGAAACTGAACACACAAATTCTGTGTGGTTTTGATTATTATATAATCTTGTTCAATTAATTTTGAAAACTCTGGACTACCCAAAGGGCTTGAGAGCTAAACATAACATTTTTCTCTCAATAAGAGAGAAAGAAAAGATAGACTGTTTAAAAGATTGTTGTTTGTTATGTTGTTAGTTCTTGCTGAACCAGCATACTGCTTAAAAACCAAATGTCACCAGGATCTGCTGTGCAGGACTTTGGGAGTTTACACAACATTATGGAGGGTTAGAGACTGGATGTTGGGTTCATGTCAGGGTTCCAAGTAATACTCCCAATGAAAGAAGACTCCGAGGCTTGAGTTTCTTCAAAGTTCCATTTTATTAGAGATGTCCTACCCAAAAGAAAGTCCAAGTCCCTGCCCAGTATATGTCCATCACATGATCCAATCAGCACCATCCAAAAATGGAGGTGCCTCCCATTCACCTCAACACAGCTGTGGGGTAAGGTGGCCTTGACTCTCTAAAAAAGAATGTTATTTTGACTATATCTCACCCATACTCCATACAATCCCCCCTCCCACTTTCCCACAGTAGAAAATGTGGCAGGCCTGAAGGCCCAAATGTAAAAGATGGCTTCCAGGTCTGACACTTCATTTTGCTGAAACTGGAATTTCAACAACTGAAAGTTCTAAGCTGCAGTAAAACACAACACGCTCTAGTGTCCTGGAAAATTAGGGAAATTTTTGCAGTTAATTGGCCACTCTGAGAACAGACTGTTAAGACTAGATGGCCCCTGAGCCCAATCTAGAAGCGCATGGTTATGTTTTGACTAGGATTGCCTTCCTTCAGGCAGAGACGGTGTGCAGTTTGGGAATATTTATCGAATCATGTCACTTGCTGAATGAGCAGGTGGCAGCCATGCTTAAAAGAGCCTTTGCACAGGTTTAGTTTGTATGCCAGTTGCATCTATTTGTGGATTGCGAGGTCATATTCGGAGTAGCTCATGCCATGTTTATCCCTGTTTGGATTATTGTAATGTGCTTTACATGGGACTGCCTGTGAAGAGTGTTTAGAAACTGTAACTGGTCCAGAATTCAGGGTCAAGGCACTTTTGGATATTCTTCCATATTCTTCCATGTAACACTTCTGTTTTGTAAGCTCTAATGGTTTCCAGAACAGTTTCAAGTTTTATTCAAGATGTTGCTTATTGGGTATGAAGCTCTATGTGGACAATGCCAGATTATTTCCAGGAGGCCTATTAAGGAAACCTGTTTATATGTTAACACTTGATTTATTGATTAAAAATGGCTTGATTCAGAAAATATGTCATATGTATGAGGTGGTATTATTTTTGCCAATTGTATTGTCCTTAGTTTTAATCCTATTTGCCAACTAGAGTTATTACTAAGAAGGGGGCAGCTACTGTATATAAATTGCTTTCAAAGATTTATAGAATGAGGGACAACATAGTGTTAGTGTGAAAAATGCAGCAGATGTTAATTTGTTCCTTTCCAGTTAAGCTATAAATCTGAGTTGTCGTGTCATTAATAAAAGCTTTGTCATCATAATCACATTTATTTTCCAGAGCGAGGGACAGGAGGCTCCAGTGGATAGTATTGACATGCCCATTTGGCCATGAGACTGGGATGAAGCTGAAGACACGCCTCTGTGCTCCACCCTTTCTTCTCCACTTCATCTCAGTCCGGCTAAAAGACGAGACATATTTTTAACTTCTCCTGCGATTTCCATCTCTACTGGAACTTCCTTGCCTCTGCAGCCACCGTAGCTAGCTCTGTGCTCTAGCCTGTAAGTAGCTCTACATGGTTTTCCTTTCTAACCACCAGGGAGTGTTGCTTTGTATCCTTGGGATCGGAGAGAACACTGAGGTCGCGGCAGCCATTTCCGGCTTTGCCAAGCAGTGGTGCCGATCTCTCGGGGGTTTTATGTGATCGGGAGGCTAGAGGCTAGGGATTCCCAGCCCAGAGCCCCCCCCCCCAACAATCGCACCAATCTACTGGGAATGGCTTCGGCAGCTGGATTCGAGCCACGGAGAGCACGGAGCGCTGGGAAGAGCACAAAGAATTTTTTTGGTTTTTGGTTTGAACTGTGAGCGCGCCGCAGAGCGGAGGAGAGCGTGCAAAGCGACCAGGCCAAGGCAAGCCTCGGCGGCAGCCCCCAAACACACCATTCTCAGTGCTGAGGCAGGGGCTGCCCAGAAGGGGAGAAAACAGCATTCATCCAGTTTGTTTTCTCCTTAACTGTTGCAGCAGAAGGGAGTGAGAGCCAGGAGGATGCGCAAGGAGGGTGAGTAGTTATTTCTTTATTTTCCTTATTCCCCCACGTGGCCAAAATGGCGGAGGAGGCAGGGGGTCTCCTCCCCCATGCTCCCCTCGGGAGGGACCTTCAACCAGGCAGCGACCCACTGCTTCTGCCAGGGCCCTTAAGGCTGCAAACCCCTGCCCCTCTCGTGCCACCCAGAGGAACGAACTGAGGAGGCGCAAGTTTCTCTCAAAGACCTTTTCCAGGTCTGAAAAACTGAGGGCCTTGCAAGGTAGGCTTAGTGCCTCTCCCCACCCCATTCCAGATCCCCATTGGGGGGGCGGGTGAGTTCCAGCCTGGACTCCCTCCAGATTCCCCACAGAGATTTTTTGGAGAAAGGTCTCCTTCCCCTCCCCTTTCCTTGGAGGACCAGGATTGGATTTGGAAGATTCCTGTGCCCACATGTATCCTAGGGAGGATCAGGCCCTGCCTAGTGTAGCTCCCTAAGCTGGGGTAGCTCAGGAACCAGAGAATTCCGGCTGGGATTCTCTGGATGTAGATGATCTGCCAAGAGGGCTGCAAAATCTCATTGAAAGAGCAATTGCCTCTGGAATTGCTCATGGATTGCAGCAGCAGACTGCTCAGTCCTTAGCACCAGATCAAGGTGGGAATCCTAGGGCCAGCACATCCCAAGCTCGGCCTCTATCCAATCCCGTGAGCTGCTGTACCTCTCCTTCCTCATTAGTGAAGGTTCAGTAACAGGGGACAGACCCCAGAGAGATCCTGACCTGTCTGAGGATGAGGAGGATGACAAGCCGGAAACTCCGGCATTTACTGGACTATTCCCCCAAATTTAATCCGGTCTCTTCTATGCAAAGCGCATGCTACTGCACAGGTAGAAGAGGAGGGGGGATAGATGGAGCTAGGGAGGGGACCAAGGAAGGCTCCTCAGATGGGCCTGCAGCAAAAAAGCCCCAGGGCCCAGTCTTTTCTGAACCCAAGGTGGTGAAGGAGGAGATTCCTGCTCCTCACCTCTTCCTGGAAGTAGTCAAGAAGCAATGGAAAAAGCCCACCACCTTCCCAAACTCTGGCAGTAATGACAGACGTTTTTATAACATTGAAACAGATTTTTCCCAAGCGTTACAGTTACCAGTCGTGGACCCACCTGTGGTGGCCCTGGCATCGCTTGCATCCCTGGTGGCCAAGGACGTCACTGATAACCTTAAGGCAGATGACAGGAAGGTGGCGATGATCCTGAGGAAAACATTCCAGTCAGCGGCCTGGGCCATCAAGGCAGCAGCATTGGCTTCATTCTTCAATCGCACGGCTATCCTGTGGATGGAGAAGATCCAGGAATGCATTCCTCCAGAGGATGTGTAACTGCATCAGGATTTGAACAAGTTAGTGGCAGTGGTGCAGTTTTCGACTGATGCCACACTAAATGTGATGAAGTTTGCTTCCAGGGCTATGGCGTCATCTGTGACTCCCGTCGCCTCCTCTGGCTCGGGGTGGCAGGCGGACAGCAAGTCCAAATGGCAGCTGGCATCGGCCGACTACATGGAGGGCTCCCTCTTCGAGGCAGCCCTGGAACCGCTCCTCGTGGAGAACAAAAACAAGAAAAAAGTCTTACCCATCTCGACGAAGAAGGCGGAACAAAGGTCAACCCCGTTTTACTGCAGGCCCTTGTACAGGCCCCCAGAACAGGAGGCTCAGCAGAACAGATACTCTTTTCCGAGGTCATAGAGGACATCTGACCGCAACTTCAGTAGGGACAGATCCTGCTTCCAGTCTCAGAGTAAGCAGCCCTTTCAAGGGGAAAATGGGTGCACCTACCGCTGGGGCAAATAGGTCGAACCCGACCCCACCCATTGGCTGTTGCCTTGCTCTCTTCTCCGAGGCCTGGGCGAGAATTTCCTCTGACACCTGGATAATCAGCACTGTCTCACACGGGCTTCGGCTAGAGTTCCTCTCCATCCCCCCCGCAACCACTTCCGCACATTTCCCCCAGCGCAAAATCTAGATAAACGCAGGCGGATGCATCAGGCCATTAAGCATCTGCTTGACATTGCCACGATAGAACCGTTCCCCTTGGACCAGGTGGGCCGGGGGTTCTACTCAAATCTGTTCCTCGTGCCGAAAGCTTCGGGGGGGGGGGGGGGGTTAGAGAGATATTCTTGACTTGAAGCTCTTGAACCAACATCTTGTGTACCGCAGGTTCAAGATGGCCTCGCTTAAATCCATTCTAGCAGTCATACGGGAGGGGGATTACATGGCTTCTATAAACCTCATGGGGGTTTATCTACATATTCCCATCCTCCCACGCCACCTGAGGTTCTCCTACCTGGGCCACCACTTCCAATACTGGGCCCTTCCCTTTGGGTTATCCTCTGAACCTAGGTCATTCACCAAGATACTGGCGGTGGTGGCAGCCTACCTAAGGGGCTTTCCCATTAGGCTACATTGCTACCTGGATGACATCCTCATCCAGGGGGCATCCCCGGGTCAGACGAGGGTGGACCTTTGGCAGGTCGTGGGCTGGGGTTCTCTGTCAACTTCGAAAAGAGTTCCCTCACCCCATCAACTAGAATTCTCCATTTAGGGGCGGTCATAGACTCCCATGCAGGAAAGGTTTTTCTCTCCCCGGACCGCAGGGCCAGCTTGGTTAAGATGATTAACCATAGGGAGCATTATGTTCCCATAGCCTTTCTATCCAGCTTGTTGGGGAAACTCATATCCTGCATCGAGGTAGTACCATGGGCACGGTTGCACGCCAGGATTCTGCAGTGGCGACTCCTACCATTCCAGAGAGCCAACACCAGCAGCTCACTGACCAAGGTTGAGGCCCCCGCTCAGGTACAGATTTCCCTCAAGTGGTGGCTGTCTTGCTCAAGGGGTGCGAGTTCAGGGACCAGGAGCGCCTGGTTCTCACCATGGATGCCAGCCTGTTCAGCTGGGGGGGTGACCCTGGGGTCCCAGTTGGCACAGGGGCGGTGGTCCTGGCAGGAGCTCTGACACAATATCAACTGGCTGGAGCTCTGGGCGATCCATCTGGTGTTTCGATATTTCCAGATCACTGTCGAGGGTCATCACATCCTGGTACTCACCGACAACTTGGCAGCTAAGGCCCACATCAATCGGCAGGGCAGCACGCATCCTAGGGCACTGCACACCGAAGCGATGTCGCTGGGCAGCTGGGCTCAAAGACATCTGTTGTTGATCCGGGCAGAGCACATCATGGGGATCGACAACCATCAGGCCGACTGGCTCAGTCGAGAGACGGTGGACAACGGAGAGTGGAGCCTGTCTCAGGAGCTGTTCCAGAGCATCTGCCAGAGGTTCAGACAGCCAGTAGTGAAACTCCTCGCCACTCTGGCCAACATCCAGCTTCCGCAGTTCTTCTCTTGGTTCCCAGCTCGGGGAACGGAAGGAGTCGACGCCCTTCGTGTAAGATGGCCAAGGGGACTTCTGTATGCTTTTCCTCCCCTCCCTCTCCTTCCCGGAGTAGTTCAGAAACTAGTCAGGGAGCAGGCAGAGGTGATCCTGGTGGCTCCTCACTGGCTGAGGAGACCCTGGTTCACGGACCTCAAGATCCTGTCAGTCCAGCCTCCATGGCAGATACTGGAGGGGGAAATAGAGCTGCACCAAGGGAGGCTGATGTACCCAGAACCATACTGGCTGCAACTAGCCATATGGAGATTGAGCGGGAGCACCTAAGGGGAGCTCAATTTTCTCTGCAGGTGATTAGAACCATAGAGGCCTCTCGCAGAAATTCAACCTTGAGGATCTATGACTCTACATGAGTGGCTTTCGTTTCCTGGTGCCAGGCAAAACGGATTGAGCCCACCAGCGCCTTGGTAACGCAGATCCTGAAATTCATCCAGGACGGCCTAGACAAGGGTCTCGCCTAGGTGACTGTGCGCAGGCAACTAGCCGCCCTTGCCATGATCCTCCCGTGCGAGGGCCCGGTTCCTCTCACCCAACTTTCTGAAGAGGTTCCTTCGGGGGGGTCTCCAACCTGCACCCCCCCCCAGTGGTGCATAGATTCCCCACGTGGAATCTTCCCACCATGCTATGGGCTCTCATGGAGAAGCCCTTTGAGCCATTGGGAATGGTTAGCCTGAAATACCTAAAGGTGGTATTCCTAGTCACCATCACGTCGGCTAGAAGAGTGTCAGAGCTAGGAGCACTCTCCTCTAGGGAGGACTTGTGCATGTTCCACAACAACAGGGTCGTGTTGAGGTTGGACCCAGCCTTCCTTCCTAAGGTGGATTCCATATTCCACCATTCCCAGAAGCTTGTTCTCCCCGATTTCTGCCCTAATCCGGCTAGGAACGGGAACAGCAGTGGCACCAGTTGGACATCAGACGGGCCCTGCGTATTTACCTGAAGCGGACGGTTTCCTTCTGGAGGTCAGAGGCACTCTTCCTATCTTTCCAACCGTCGTCTCAGGGTAGGAAGGTAACACCTTCCACCATTAGCCGGTGGATCCGCTTAGCCATATCCCTAGCATATGAATCCCAGAGGTTGCCGATGCCGGCTGGCATCACAGCACGCTCGATGAGGAGTGCTGCCACCTCGGTGGCTTGGGCCTCCCAGGCCCCCATAGAGGACATTTGTAGAGCGGCTACATGGGCATCCCCATCGCTGTTTATCCGGAATTACAGGTTGGATGCATTCACATCGGTTGATGCAGCGTTTGGGCGCAGAGTGCTACAGCAGGTTATTGCAGAGCATGAGTTCCCTGCCCACGGGACTTAGCTTTGGTAGGTCCCATCCACTGGAGCCTCCTGTCCCTCGCTCCGGAAAATGGCAGTTGGTCTTACCTGAACTGCTATTTTCGGGGCTGGGACAGGAGGCTCCAGTTCCCGCCCTAGGTAGTATGATAGCTGGGGTGGTAGGAGTTCTCCTTTGTGCCTTGTTTTCAGGTCTGAGGGGAGCTCACTTCGATGACGTGGAGAAGGAAGGGTGAAGCACAGAGGCACGTCTTCAGCTTCATCCCTGTCTCGTGGCCAAATGGGCATGTCAATACCATCCACTGGAGCCTCCTGTTCCAGCCCCAAAAATAGCAGTTCAGGTAAGACCAACTGCCATTTTGTCATGAATGTCTGCAAAAAGCAGTGGCAGATCTAGAAGAAGTATGTCAATTTTTTCTATTCTATTACCCTGGTGACATGAGATAATTTGTTAAGTATGCATGGCAAATTGCTGGGATGTATGAATGTGAAAATTATTGCATATTTAAAGAAGGCATATGATAAGGCAAATAGACTTGAATTATACAGTGTTTTGCATGAATATGGAATTTAAGGTTGGCTGCTGAATGTGATAATACAATGAAAATAAAGCATGTGTAAGGAATAATTAATATTTGAGCAATGAAATAAAATTCTGTATGTTCCCCTAGGTTGTTTAATATGTTTGTACCAGAGGTGGGTTCCGGCTACTGCTACTGTCGGTTCGCTCAGGGACACGCACGGGTGCTTGATGCGAAGTACTAAAAAAGTGCTTCTGTGCATGCGCCACTGAGAGAAATGTTTCAGAGGCATGGCAGGCTAAACTGGTCCGAATCGGTAGGAACCTAGCTCTGGTTTGTACATATATGATTAAGGAAAGCTTGTGGTTACGTGAGGGATGATTTGGTTGTATGCATGAAAGTTCATAATAAATGCAGGAATGTAATCAGGAATTTTGTTGTTGTTGTTAGTTGCAAAGTCATGTCCGGCCCATCATGACCCCATGGACAACATTACTCCAGGCCCTCCTGTCCTATAATTAGGAATGTAATACATAAATAAAATTAGACTAAAACAATAAGTATTAATTTACTTTGATGTTGTTTCTTAACATCCAATTTGGTGCAGTGGTTCAGCTGCTGGTCTAGATACCAGGAGATTGTGAGTTCTATTCTTGTGTTAGGCATGAAAACTAGCAAGTGACTTTGGGCCAGTCACTGTCTCTTAGTCCAACCCACCTCACAGGTTGTTGTTATGAAGGAAATAGAAGAAGGAAGGAATATTATGTATGACTTGCATTACTTATAACAGGAGTGTCAAACTTGATTTCATTGAGGGACGCATCAGGGTTGTGTTTGAACTTGGGGGAGGGGTGTATGACCAGAGTGTCGGGGGTTGCTCACTTGTTTCGGGGCACCTGTGGTAGCCTGAGTGCTCTGCCAGGGTGGCCTCGCAGGCCAGATCTAAGGATTCACTTACCTTCCTTATCAGTTCGCAAATGTGAGCCCTCATCTGTATATGTGTACCACCTTCTGCACATGCGCAGTACTTGCGCAGTATGTTGGGGTGGGTAGGCAGAGCCTCCCGCAGCTGCCACTACCAGTTCGCCCAAACCAGAGAGAACCTGCTGAATATCACCTCTGATGCTGATGATACCCAAATTTACTTCTCTGCGCCAGCCTCCAGGCCACCTGAATTATGCTGTAGATGTCCTATCCCAGTGCCTTTGGCTTTAGATGGGGTGGCACTGCCTCAGGCAGAACTAATATGCAATCTGGGGTTCTTCCTAAATCCATTGCTCCTGTCGATAAAGCAAAGGACAACCATTGCTAAGAGGCCCTTTGCACACTTTGGGGTTGCACACCAGTTTTTCCCTTTCTGGACCTGGAGGCCTTCCTCGCTGTCACTCATGCCCTTGTGATCTCACATCTGGATTAATAAATGCTTTGTACATGGGATTGCCCTTGAAGGGCTTTCAGAAGCTTCAGCTGGTGCAGGGAGTTGCAGCATGGCGTCAATGAGCCAATGGAAGTTAGTGGTGCCAGTTATTTGGTGCATGTAAAACAGTATTTTATGAGTTGCATTGGTTGCCAGGTAGTGGTTGCACTTTTAAAGCCTTCGTGGCTTGACACTGGGTTACCTGAGGGACTCTCTCCAGTTTTTTCTGTCTGATCCAATAGGATGGGTATGCTTCAGGTCCCATTGACTAAAGAATGTGGGTTGGTGGTGTCTAGGAGGTGCACCTTTTCTGTGTAGGCACCTGCCCTGTGGAACATTCTCCTTTCAGAGATTAGGATGGGCTTGACCCTGCTAATCTTTGGGAAGGCACTAAAGGCCTGGCACCCTGACTGGTGAAGGGGCCTATTTTCCAGCTGTATTAGTGGCTATTGATTTTGATATTTATTCAGTTGCTGTGTACTTTAATTTTTTGCATTTGGAATTTTAATCATTTTGCCTTTTAGTTTAAAGTTGTTCACCACCCAGAGTCACTTTTTGAGATGAGTGGCATGTTTATCTCTTATCTCTTTCCATGAATTTCCAATTTTAGAAGAAAATGGTAGATGGTAGATGCAATACATTAAAAGCGGTAATTTCATCTTCCATGCATACAAGAATTTCTGTCTATATGTGCCTCAGGGGTAGAGCAAAATATACCAGGTTTGTTGTACATATAGGAAAAGCTGTCTATCTGAAACTATAAATGCATATAATCAGTGTACTGATGATGTGAACCAATGGAACAGCTTTCCTTCAGAAGTTGTGGGAGCTTCATCACTGGAAGCTTTCAAGAAGAGACTGGACTGCCATTTGTCAGAAATGGTGTAGGGTTTCCTGCTTGGGGGTGGGGTTGGACTAGAAGACCTACAAAGTTCCTTCCAACTCGGTTAATCTGTTAGTCCTCTGATACTGATAACATATGAAGAACGGTTGCAGGAACTGGGTATGTCTAGTTTAAGAGAAAGAAGGACTAGGGGAGACATGGGAGCAGTGTTCCAATATCTCAGGGGTTGCCACAAAGAAGAGGGAGTCAAACTATTCTCCAAGGTACCTGAGAAGCAATGGGTGGAAACTAATCAAGGAGAGAAGCAACTTAGAACTGAGGAGAAATTTCCTGACAGTTAGAACAATTAATCAGTGGAAAGTTTGCCTCCAGAAGTTGTGAATGCCCCAACGCTGCAAGTCTTTAAGAAGATGTTGGATAGCCATCTATCTGAAACAGTATAGGGTTTCTTGCTTAGGCAGTGGGTTGGACTAGAAGACCTCCAAGGTCCCTTCCAACTCTACTATTGTATTGTATTGTATTGTATTGCACTGTACCCCATCCCATGCTGTCAAATGACCTTGTCCAGTGATTTCTTGTAGATGTTAAAGAGGAGAGTCAAGAAACCCAAGTCCCGAGTTACCCTGAATATTTTAATTATTATTGCTAGCTATTTGATATCATTTCTCATTCCATTTCACGGTAGTACACAGTAATTTATCTTCCAAATCTCTGTACAATATTTTTCCCCAAATTAAAACTATGAATCACGGTCCCTAATTTTAAGAACTAGCTACCAAACATTGAACTCCAATATAGTTATACTTGTAAAAAAACAAAAATATTTTTTTAGCATTGAGAGAAATGTCATATTTTAATTCTCTTGGTAGAGTAAACTTAAGCAATCAGATTGTTTGTATATTAAAACAATGATAGATTTTCATTCTTATTATTTTGCTGCTACAAATATTCATGAGATGAAACTGTGGCTGCAACTAAGATAATGGCTTCCCACCAGTTTCTTGGATACAATTTAAAGCTATATCATGTACATTTTTATTCAGTGCGCTGATCAATGGAAGTTTTCAATTTTATCTCCAATTTTATCAACTACAGGTTTACAAAGAATCTCTCCCCTGATAAAATCAACTTGAGCACCCTCAAAGGGCAGGGGCAGTTGACGAACCTAGAACTGGATGAAGAAGTTCTGCAGAATTTGCTGGATCTGCCCACCTGGCTAGCCATCACTCGAGTTTTTTGCAACAAGGCCTCCATCAGGGTAAGCCAAAATTTCCATAACTATTAATATATTTAGTATTTTCCTATCTTAATCATTTTTCGGATTTTTTTTTTATTTGGATGTAAAAGTTCCTCTGACTTTTTCTACTAATATAATAATAATTGGCCAAAACAGAATCAAGTTTTGAATCCCAGATGCTTCAGAAATAATAGCATAAGCGCTCTGATTACATTCAGTTTTAAATTGATTGCCAGTTTCCTGTTAGGCTCCACATCTTAGTATCAATCAGAAAAGAGCTGGAAGGGACCTTGGAGGTTTTCTAGTCCATCCCCCTGCTCAAGCAGGAGATCCTTTACCATTTCAGACAAGTGATTATCCAGGCTCTTCTTAAAAAACCCCAGTGATGAAGCATCCACAAGGTCTGAAGACAAGCTGTTCCATTGGTTAATTGTCTTCACTGTTAGGAAGTTTCTCCTTCATTCCAGGTTGTTTCTCTCCTTGATCAGTTTCCATTCATTGTTTCTTGTCCTGCCCTCTGGTGTTTGGAAAATAATTTGACCCTATCATCTTTGTGGCAGCCTCTCAAATACTAGTATCATGTTCTCCCTAGTCCTTCTTTTCTCTAGACTAGCCAAACACAAATCCTGCAATCGTTCTTCATATCTGACACTTAGTTTCATGCATAATTAGAGAGATTATATTTTGTGGTCATACTTGTGCATTGATATAAAGAACACTGTGTTCTCTTCTTGAAAAAATACTGTAAGCTTCCTCTGGAATAAAATTAATTTTTCACTTGATGTGAGCAAGTAATCATTTAAGCACCATTAGGATTGGTGTTAGGGCTAGAAGCTTCATGAAAAATGAATTGAAAGATTTATTAATTTAAAAAAAAGAATAGCTCTGATCTTTTTCTGCTGGAGTAGCAAAATCAAGTCTACCTGCTGTGTTTTCTTCAGATGAGGATTAATAATTGAAACATTTTAGGGGAAAAAATTAATTTGTAACTTCAGAATTATCTACTCAGTTCAGTTACATGTACAGATAAACTATTTGGGTAATGAAGAAAACTGTTTTTGTGTGTATATTTTTGTTTGTTTATCTTCTGTAACTGTATGTTTCTCATATGCACTCTTTCCTGACACAAGGTCAATACACTTGCTGATAAATTAATATAGTTTATTTGTTCACAGAGCTATGTTCAAACAAGTTACAGTAATAAATGATTGCTCCATATTTAAGGGCACATACGAATTTCTTATGCAATGGGCTCAGGACCCAACTTTTAGTAAATGTAGGGAAGACGTACATGACAAAACAAAATTATGATTGCAACAGAATATATTTTAGATTCTCTGCTATCTTCATTTTCACTGCTGTTACATAAACCAGTGGCAAACAATAAAAATAATATTGCAATAAGTTATCAGTTTGGCTTATATGACCATATCTTATTTACCTGGAAATTAATTGCATTTATTTACTAATGTTTTCTGCCAAAATTATCTTTTCCTTTGTTTGGAAGAAGATTAGTAACTAGTAAATATACTATAAATATACCATATGTACTGGAAAAGAAAGGGAAGAACAGGATAAAAATGAGCTTTCGCTGGTTTTAAAATGTTATTCTCTAATTGGAGTTTTAGTGCTTAGCAAACTTTTAAAGCAGTGGTCCCTAATCTTTTGGGCACCACGGACCAGTTTTGTGGAAGACAATTTTTCCACAGATCTTCCTTGGAGGGTGGGTTGCTTACTTGTGTACTGTGACCTGCTCACCTCCTAATAGACCAGAGGTGGGCTGTTGCTGGTTCAGCCTGGATCAGGTGAACCGGTAGCAGCAGTGAGAGGCTCCACCCACACTCCCAGACCTCATGCACGAGTGCGTGTGGGAGCACACCCAAACCAGTAGTTAAAAAATTAGCAACGCACCTCTGTAACAGACCATGGACTGGTACTGGTCCATGGCCCGGGGGTTGCAGATTCCTGTTGTAAAGGATAATGTTTTGTGAACTTCATTACATGTCCAATGCTATGTGAAATTTGTAATAATTCACACGTAGGAGAATTCGGATAGGATTATTTGTGATCTTTAGAGGCAAGCTAGGAAGAAAGATTGCTTGAGGAAGGAGAAAGATTTTTCACACCTGCTTACTTTTCTCTGGTGGGAATAGTATCCCGTAAGCAATTTGCTGATTGAGCAACCATAATAAAACTACCTGTATGTGTATGGTTGTGTTGATGGGGCCACAGATGTTTTATATAATATATTGCTTTGAATATCTCCTTAGAGCAGTGCACTCCAAAATCCTTATGATTTGGACATAACTAATTAGGTGTTCTAGATTGTGAATTTGTAGGGTAGCGCCTTGAGGCATAGCCATCAAATTCACCTAACTCCATCTATTGTCTGAAGTGGCTGCATCATTTCCCCTGATAGAAGGGGCTGACATTGCTGATATGTCAGAAATGTTTTAATTAACATAATCTATAAATAATGCTATTTTTGTCTTAAATGTATGTTTGACAAAGTACTAGTAAGCATAAAAGTTCACAGCACAAAATATTGCTTTATTTCCTTCAGCTGACCTGTATTTGTATGAAGAGCATTTAATAAGGAATGGTTTTGTATTTAATGGCTGTGTATTTCCATGCAGAAAATTTTGTCATGGCATTTTTCAGAGCAAATATTTGCTAGAACTGATCTTGTTAGTATCACCCTAAACCTAATTAATTCTTGCAGCATTTCCTATTTATTTAACATTAGTTATGTTGTTTCAGATTCAGTGGACTAAGCTGAAGACTCACCCAATCTGTCTGGTAATGGCCTTGTTTATCTCCTGTTTATCTGTTAGTAACAATTTGTAATCTAGTTTGTGTATTTAAAAAGCATTTATTTTTAAACCTAAAAATAAGTATAGATAATACTGTCATTGGTCTTCGTATAGATCCATTATATTGTAAGGATAATTCTGTGTAATTTCTGTGATGAACATATAAATGTTGGACGTAATTAAGCTAGTTGTAAAATACATTGATCTTTCTCTTAGGTTTTCAGCATGGTTGTTTTTGTAAGCCCTTTTTGCAATCATAAGAATCCAGTTTTGGGTGGAAACCATGTATTCTGCTGTCCTAAGCTACATCTGATATTTGTGTGTTTGTGTGTGTGTGTGTGTGTGTGTGTGTGTGTTGCATTTATGCTGATAAATAAATAAAGGGAGACTAGTATAGATCTATTTCAAACTATTTAGCTTAGTGGCTAACACAACTGCCTAATATGTAATACAGCACAGGTTCAAATCCCAGTAAGGGTATAGCTAGCTGATGAGAGCTAAATAGCTTGAAATAGATCTATACTAGTCTCCCTTTATTTATTTATCAGCACAAATGCAACACAAATGTAATAAAAAGGCAACAGTAAAAATAATGGTTTTCTGTCTGGATGGTCTCTTGTGATGAGCCGATAGAGAGAGAAAGGAAGCAGTATGCTTCCTCCCATATTTGGGCATACCAGGGGTTGTGACACAAAATACATACATACATACATACATACATACATACATACATACATACATACATACATACAAGTAGACTCACTATACGTTTATTGTGGGAATGAATTGGAAAAACATTTGAAAGAAAATTAGGCCAATGGCATTGTTTGGGTTAATTAAAATGTTCAGATTTAGAACAAAGTTCTTTATATATCTTCATAATTAATCTGCAATTCCTTACCACCGAGATGGTAATGATTGCTAAATTAGATGACTTCAAAAGAAGATAAGATAAATTAATAGAGAAGAAGTCTAATGAGAGCTATTCATATTGGAGACAGTATGTCTCCAAATACAGGTTGCAAGGGAACAGTGGGAAAAGACATATGTCTTAGTCTCCTGATTGTGAGCAAGCCAGATGAACCAGTTTGGCTGCTATGAGAAACAAAATGCTGAACTAAGATGGGCTTTGGCCTGATTCAGCAAAGCTATTTTTATGTTATTAATGACCTAATATAAAGGCCCTTCTTTTTTCAGGTCCCATATGACAGTCTTCATCATTGCTTTAGTGGTGGATGATTTTTGGGGATGTGAAACTTAGTTGGCTTTTAATTTTTGCTAGATTTTTTGGATAGTAACAGTAGTGATGTTTATTAGTGTGGGGGATAGTATGTGCATTTCTAAATAGAAATAGCATGTTGAAAACTTCAGCATATAAAACAATCGCAAATAGCTTGAAACTAGTGACAAAAAGGCGAGATTTTACTGTACACTATATTACTTTTACCCCTGCTAAGCCGGGTAAACATTGTTTACTGCTAACAAATTATAAATTGATAGTTTTGCACATCAAAATCAGTCAAAAATATAAATCACATTCTGGGTTAGGGTTGGCAAACTGGTTTGTTGAACGGCTAAAGGTTATGCACACAAGTGAACTTAATTATTTTGACAAATTTCCAATTGGTTTGTTCTATGGTTTTCTTTACAACTGTCCTTTGCACCTTTGTGGATTCATTTGAGGCTACATTAAGGCAGAAAAGCAAACCAGAAATGGACCAGGAGCTTACAATTAGTTCTGTTCACACATCATGCCAAGCTAAACCACAGTCTAGTCAGTAGCTAATCCCAAAATATTTACTCTATTTATAGGCTTGGCTAAGAAAAACAACGTTCATCACTATTAGTATGAAGTGTAACCCAGTAACTAGATTAGGAAAGAATTCTTATTGTTTAACGCTCTTGTATTTTTAAATTTCACCTTGTTTTCTCCTAGTTCCTTCCATGTACTTTCTACTTCTCTTTGTTGTTTCACAGTATTTGGATAAAGTTGAAGTGGAGATGCGAACATGTGAAGAGCCCAGGCCACCCAATGGACAGTCTCCCATTGCTGTTGCTTCAGGACAGAGGTAAATTCTCCTTCTAATTTTTTCTTAGTGTGCTTTTTGGTGCAATCTTTGCTTTTCTAGTTCAAATGGTACTGTGATGCAGTGGTGTCTGATGCGGGTTTTTAACAGTGTAGGCAGTCAAAGGCTCATCTTTTTTAAACACAATTCACACTTAAAATAAGATGGACTTCAATTGCCTTCCTTGTTATGCATGTTAATTTGAAGCCTATAAGTATCAAGCAGATTCCCCCTTCAAGTTTTTTTTCTTGATATCTTCCGCTTGTAGCTACTCTCATATTTTCCTAATAAAGTACAACTAAGAGCAGCATCTATTATATGGATGGAACCCAGATTACAGTTAATTTTCCCAGATGTTGGTTGGGCAGTAAAAAAAAAATCTTGTTGGCTTTTGTTTTGTTTTGTTTTTTGAGCTGCTGAAGAAGAAAGAACAATGTAAAAGAAAGCATCTATTTTATGGCTCTGCAATTTTCTTTTTGAAAAGAAGAATAAAATTTACATACATGAGACATGTCACAACTGTACCAAAGCTGGGACTATAGCACATTGTCATTTTAGGACTAATATTTAACAAAAGCCATGCAATATATAATGTGCTTTGTGTTTGCTTGAAGCATTAATTACAGCAAAGAAGATATTTTAATGATTTTTTTAAAAAATTGTAAATAATAAAATTGAAAGAAAACAATCTAGCTACCTGCCCTGACCTAGAAATAACATAGCTTTGCATAAGCCTAACACATTTCCGAGTTGCATGCTTTAATGTTTAAGATGAGCTAAAGCATTATACTCAATTAAAAATGTATTTCCTCCTCTACAGTGAATATGGATTTGCAGAGAAGGTTGTGGAAGGTATGTACATTATTGTCAATTCAATTACCATCAAGATACACTCCAAGGCCTTCCATGCATCGTTTGAATTATGGCAGCTTCAAGGATATAGTGTTAACCCCACCTGGCAGCAAAGTGATCTTCGCTTTACCCGAATCACTGATTCACATAAGGGAGAGGTAGGCCCATAAAATAGGTGTCCTCATATTTGGAATGCTTTCTGTAGACTTGCAAAGATTTTAACATTTGGTTACCTTTTTTGTTGCTCTGCACGCCTTTTTGATTTTCAACCATTTCAAAATAAACTAAGTTGTTTGTAATTTTTTGTTCTTTCTTAAATTGCCTGTTTCCTAACCTATCATTTAAAGTACTTTAGACAACTTTAGGAATTTTTTTTTAAATTTTGTACCCCTTGCTTCCCTTTGGAAGGTATTAACATTTAAAGAACTCACCTGGCAGACTCTTCGAATAGAAGCTGATGCTACAGAAAATGGAGAACAAGATCCCCTCACTACCCCTCTAAGACTTATTACCAACCAGGGCAAAATCCAAATATCACTTAAGAGAAAGGTGGGTATATATTTTGCTGAAAAGTATTATTGGGTAGAATTATTAATATAATTAGATATATTAATGATATAAACATTAAGAATTCCCAGCTCACCCATAATGAAATAAAACAGTGGAATATATCTTCCCCCAACTGCTCTGGAATTTGGAAAACAGAAAAACCAATGGATTAAAAAAAAACATACACATTTGAATTATATATTCCAGCTGAAAAATGTGGCGCTCCCAATTGAACAAGTTAGAATCTTTTTATTAATGAAGAATTTCAAATCCTTGATTTTTAGTTAAAAGAAATAGATTTTATATATGTTACACAGGTAGTTTTTGATATAGAACCATAATTCAGCCCGCAATTATGGTCATAAGTTATAATGATCATTAAACAGGGGATCATGTGATTGTGGCCAATTTTATGACTTTTTTGGTGGTCATTAGGCACATGATGGTCATAAAGTGAATGCTGCATTAAGTGAAACCATTATTCACTATGGACATTTTTTTTTGCTGGGGATCAAAAGTAAATACCAGTTTTAGGCAAAAAGTTGAAAATCATGGTCACGTGATCACTGTGCAGTGCAAACAGCTTTAAATGCAGGCTGGTTGTTGAGCACCAAAATTATGGTCATGTGACTGCAAGAAGAGGGCAGACATTGAAACTTATAACCTGGATTGTAATTTTCAGGGTCTGTCATAACTTTGAACTGTCACTAAGTAACCAGTCAAGTGAATAACTATATGTTGTTTAAAAAAGGGTCTGAACAGAAACTTGACAAACTACCCTGTTTCCCTGAAAATAAGACCTCCCCAGATAATAATCCCAATTGGGCTTTTGAGCGCATGCGTTAAAATAAGTCCTTCCCTGAAAATAAGCTCTTCCTGAAAATATTGCAACACAGCAGCAGCCATGAGATGACCATGCTCGCTGCCTCCTGCACCTCAAAAATAATAAGACCTCCCCGAAAATAAGGCAAGTGTTTATTTCGGGGGTCAAAAGAAAATAAGATTCTGTCTTATTTTCGGGGAAACATGGTAGGTTTTAATAGGTTTTTAAAAGTTGTTAAACGGTTGAGAGGAATGTCTCCATTAAATGCTCAGGATATAGTGGTAGTCTTCCAAGTATTATGAAGTGTAACTTCTTACCTGAGCTCAGTTCATATTTACAGCCACTGTGATCAATTTTTCTTGTATTTCCCAGACTTTTTTTGAACAGCAGTTTAAACCATGCATCTTTTAAAAAAATTTGTATTCTTAACTCACATTATTAAGGAAGCCAGTTAATTATATAAATACATGTTGAAAAATCATACAATGCATTTCATTTAAAGTACTGTGAAATATTGATTGCTCCTTTCTTTTTCAGATAAAAGTGATATCTTTTATTGTGTTCAGAGATTATCTAGGAATTAGCCCATTTGCTAATTTATGGGAAAAATAATGAAAAGCTGCTACCAATGAAGCTGCTTATTCTTAGGAATAAATAAAAATCTTTTCAGACAGTGTGCTGATCTTTTTCTCTTTATGAGCCAGACAAAGGATTGCAATGTGCTGGCATCTAAGCTCATGTTCCTTCTTGATGACTTGTTGTGGGTGCTAACTGACTCCCAGCTGAAGGCAATGATGAAGTATGCAGAATCCTTGAGCGAAGCCATGGAGAAATCAGCTCAGCAGAGGAAAAGTTTGGCTCCTGAACCTATCCAAGTAAATACCTTTAATATTTGCAGGTTTTAAGATACACTTATTCTCTCTCTCCCTCTCTCTTTCATGTGATATTATTGATTGCATTTATGTCTCACTATACTAAGAAAAGGGGCGTGATGACTCAGTGACTAAAGCACTGAGCTTGTTGACAGTTTGGTGGTTCGAATCCCTATTGTCACATAAAGGAGTGAGCTCCCATTACTTGTCGCAGCTTCTGCCAACCTAGCAGTTCAAAGGCATGTAAAAATGCAAGTAGAAAAATAGGAACCATCTTTGGTGGGAAGATATCAACGTTCCATGCGCCTTCGGCGTTTGGTCATGCCGACCACATGACCACGGAGACTTTGGACAGCGCTGGCTCTTTGGCTTTGAAATGGAGATAACTTATTATTATCTCCACCCCCTGGAGTTGGAAACAATTAGCATATATGTGCAAGGGGAACCTTTACATTTACCTTTAATATAAGAATTCCTGATAGTTTTACACAATATAGGCAGAATTAAAGTTATATTTTAAAAGTTAAAATAAACATTTTAAACAAATGTTTAAAACAAACAACTACTACTCCTGTCCAGTCAGTCAGTAAGAAATGTAAAGATGACTGAGTCTGTACTAGAATGCTTTTCAGAACAGCTTGGTCTTCAGCATCTTCCTTGAATGTGTCATGAACAGATCAGACTGCGCTCTAACAGAAGGTCATTCCAGAGAGCTGCTGCTGCTGCTAAAAGGCAGCTAAGACTTGACCTTGGCTCCTTTGGCTTCCCCAAAAGTGGGAAGTTAAAAATACTTTCTCCTGAGATGATTTAGCAATAGCAATAGCAGTTAGACTTATATACTGCTAATAGGGCTTTCAGCCCTCTCTAAGCGGTTTACAGAGTCAGCATATCGCCCCCAACAACAATCCGGGTCCTCATTTTACCCACCTCGGAAGGATGGAAGGCTGAGTCAACCCTGAGCCGGTGAGATTTGAACAGCTGAACTGCAGAACTGCAGTCAGCTGAAGTAGCCTGCAGTGCTGCATTTAACCACTGCGCCACCTCGGCTCAGTAGGTAGGACCAATTTTGATTGGAGTAAGGAGTCCATCAGATTTGCAGGTGTCAAACCACAAAGGGCATAATAGCTCACAAAGCTTTAAGTTGCCAAAATAGCAGAAGCATATGTTGTTCCATAGATATGTAGGAATGGATCCAAATTGGACATTATGTGAATATGAGTCACATACTGGGATTTAAAAAAAACTATTAGCAAGAGGAGAACAAACAGTAATATTGTTTTCTCTTCTTCCAATAGTTACTATGTTGCTTCTCATAAGATTACATAGTAAACTGTACAGGTAGTTCTTGGTTAAAGACCACTTGTTTAGTCACCAGTTTCAATGGCAGTGAATGAGTGGTACTTACAAGGTCCTTGCAGTTCCTGCTACTGTAGTGCTCCATGGTGACATGATTAAGATTCAGACACTTGGCAACTGGTTCCCATTTGTGGCAGCTGCAGCCACTCATGATTAGGTGATTGTCATTTGTTATCTTCCCTGCTAGCTATCTACAAGCAAAGACAATGGTAAGCTGGCAGAGAGAGTTTGCTTTACTTTTCCCCCTAAAGACAATGAATGTTGACTCAGGATGTGGCACAGTATATTGCTTTATTTAGTTAGTTATTTAATCAAGATAGCTGCCCAATTACTAAAGGCAGTATTTTTTTTAAAAAAGAAAAGAGTAATACAATGATATAAAAACATATACATATAAGATTGTATCAGGAGTACCATAAAACCAAGCACCAAGCATAGTTACACAACCATTACTTTGTGGCTCTTCAATATTAGATAAATAAAGAACCCAGCAATTACCTTAAAATGAAAAATACTTTTGTGGAACACATAAAGACAAATTATCAGGCAAGTGTAAAAGTAAAGGTAAAGGTTCCCCTTGGACATATGTGCTAGTCGTTCCTGACTCTAGGGGGCAGTGCTCATCTCCATTTCAAAGCCGAAGAGCCAGCATTGTCCGAAGACGTCTCTGTGGTCATGTGGCCAGCATGACCAAACTCCAAAGGCGCATGGAATGTTGATATCTTCCCACCAAAGGTGTTTTCTATTTTTCTACTTGCATTTTTACATGCTTTTGAACTGCTAGGTTGGCAGAAGCTGGGAGCCACCGTGTCAGTGTACCAGTTACCAGGAAAGTGTAGAGCCCTGGAAATGGTTGTTTTTATTGTCTCACTAGTAAGCTGCTTAAATGTGAGTGAACAGCATTAGGTGTTAGTTTCACACCTGATTGGCAAACCATACTCAATAATAGAATATTCATCAATGGTTCCTCATCCAGGGCAAGGTCAAATGAGATGCAAGAATAATTCCTGCATACTGTGTTCCTCAACATTTTTATTAATGACTAAAAAGAGGAAGTGGAGATGAATATTAAGTAGATAATTAAAAATCAAGCTGCATCTGGAAGGCTACAGATTCTAAAGTCTGAGCCTTTGAGGCTGGGTGGTTGACTAGAGGTGAGGGACAGCTAATCTTTCATTCATATTTCCTTCGCTTCAATCATATTCTCAATAATTGTTACTCTATGGTAAGATGAGCAGACAATAAATTTTATAAACAAATAAATAAACACTCATTTTTCCAGACTGTGTTTGCTATATTTTCTAGATTTTAATTTAGGAAAGAGGCATAATGACATTCCTCCCTTCATCCCACATTGCTCCTGCAAAAACAACAACAATAACCACAACATTGGTCTTTAACAATTATCCCAGATCCAGTTTGGCTTTCTGTTTTCCGGTTTGGCTTTCTGTTTATTAATATTCATTCAGAGATTTGAATTTGAAATTCTGCCTTAAATTAATGTATTTCAAAACCTATTTTTCTGTTTCCATAGGATGATTTGAGGTCTTTTGATACGATGCCATCTCCATTGTTCCTCTTGGGTTCTGCATCGGTGTAAATTAGTACTTAATTTTTCTGTATTACAGATCACACCTCCTATTCCCAGTACCCAACAGTCTTGGCCACAGTCATTTGGCAGCACCCATAAAGCTATCAGCCAGTATTTTGAGATGTATGATATGAAAGAGTCTTCCTATCACCTTCTTATTTCCCGTCTGGACCTTCACATCTGTGATGATAGCCACACTCGAGAAACAGGTAGCTTTCCCTGGGCTGAAATTGGGAGACTAGCGTGACGGGTGTTGTTGTTTTTTCCTAGTGACATGTGCAGAAATTTTAAGCAGATGTTTCTGCTTGGTTCCTCTGTTTCCTCTTTCTTCCCCATTCCAGCTTTTTTATAAAATCATTTCAGTAGCAAGAACTCTGTTTTGAGCTCATGAGCACATTTGGAATGTTAGGTACAGTTACAATAAGGATGCTGTGGGGAATTCTGTATTCACAAATGAAATTGTTAACTAGTGAAATAGCTCCCCACCATCTCTTCTTGCCCCTCCCCCAATGCCATGTGTTGTTCCTTTTTATTTTTGGGGTACAGATGTTTCTCCCGAACAATATTAGGCTGCAGACACATTCCCCATTTTTCTAATGGAGCCTAAATACTGTAGCTTTGGCCTACATTGGAAATAAAATGCTTTTTAACACAGTAGGTTCATATTCGTTTGTTTGTTAAAAGAATGTTAAAAGAAGACTAATCTAGGTAGAGAGACCTGCAAGCATCAAGGGAGGGTGCTATAAGTATCTTTATGCTTATGGGTATCATTCAGCTTAGTTATTTAATTAGATAACTAATTAGAATCATGCTATATGACAATATTTTGAAGAATCTAATGAAAATATTTTTAAAACAAAAATCTCAATAAAAATAGATGGTGAGGGATTATTGACATTTAAAAAAAATATTCCAAGAGGTGAAACCTAATTTATTTATGATTAAAACAATGTATTTTATTTAGAGTACCAATTCATATTCTGTTTGTCTAAACTAGGTATACAGCAACCAGGATTTGTCTCATTTTAATTCCATTTTACCACAGGTGCTTCCAAACATGGTATAGTGGGAGGTGCAATGCAATTAACTTTTAGGAAGATGGGCTTTGACTATTATCCTTTCCACTGGGCAGGTATGTTGCAAAATTAGTGAGATATTGTATCAGCACTAATATTCTATGATAGCAAGTGAAATGAGTGTGGTAGGTGGGAAAACGCAGGGGATATTGTTAGCTTTTGTCTAAACTTGCTGCAATGGAGGAAGAGCTGAACATCCAGCCTGTTCCTGAAGAATCAGGAATAGAATGCTCAGCATTAATGGCACTTTACTTAAATTTAAATAAAGTCATATAATTGCGATGGGAGAAAAAATAGTGAATTGTGTCATTCTTTATACTATTATTTTTAAAAGAATTGTAGGGGCTTCATTACGGGGTTTTTTTAAGAAAAGACTGGACAGCCACCTATCTGAAATGGTATTCCTCTCTGTGGGCACACGCACCATTGCCAGCTGCTCTTCTGGTTTCCGGCACGCACATGTGCACTGGCCAGCTGGTCTTTGCGGGAATTGGAAAATGGCCAAAAAACAGGCTGTTTCTGGGCCGTTTTCCAGGCCAAAAACAGCCTGAAAAACAGCCTGAAAACAGCCCAAAAAACAGGCATGTGAGTGATGGCCAGCTGGTCTTCAGGTTTCTGGTGCTCCGGCACGCACGCGCATGCCCACATGTTCCGGTTTGGGCACTCGGTGCCCAAAAGGTTCGCCATTACTGGTATAGGGCCTCTTGCATTGAGCAGGGGGTTGGACTAGAAGACCTCCAAGGTCCCTTCCACTTCTATTCTGTTTAAAAGTGGGCAGATAATATTTCCTTTAACAAAGAAGACATTGAGGGAAGTCAACATTACTGAGCAAAACTATGAGTAACAAATACCCATTTACTGTGTACAAATTCCATTAGAGATAGGAATGGTTTTAAGAATGTGGTTTGGAATCAAATGGCAACATTTGTTAAGCTACTGAACAATGGAAAACAGATTTCGTCTTAATACATTTTCAGATAAGAAAATTAAATGTCCAGTTAACAACAACAAAACCTTTTAACTTGGTTGATCGGAGAGGTTCAAATTAGAAATATGTCTTCAAAAATGAAATGAGCTGAATGACAGAACTATTGTCATTTTGTCAATTTAAATTCCCTATTTTATTCAGGTGATAGCTGCAGACATTGGGTGCGATATTGCGATGCCATGGAGACCTGGGAACATTGGGCAAAAAAACTAGTGAATGAATTCCAAAACAAGATGGGAAAATATAGTGAAGAAATAAGTCCTGCCTCCTTTAAAACTGCAGAGAAGGAATCTCCCTTGAAAAAGAGACAAGGTAACTCAAGGTTCCTTATCAAGGTTTTGCAGCTGCAGATGGCTGGGAGCAGCTTTCAGAGCAAACATACAAGGTTTAGCAACAGCATGACTTTGTTAACCATTCAAAAAAGGTTCTTCAGATGTGCTCATATTTACCAAAGCACTTCTTTTGATTACTTGTCTCTTCTGTATTTGCTCACTCAAAACCTCATTTAACTTTGTTTGTCGTTTTAATTTGTTTGTCTTTATTTTCCTATTTGTATCCCCTTCCCCCCTTGGTTGTTAGCCGCCCTGAGTCCCTTGGGAATAGGGCGGCATACAAATTGAATAAACTACAACTACAACTTCTGAATACTTCTGAGTAGTGAAGACAAGGCACCTTTTATATAAATAAACTACTGTTGAAACATCCATATTGCATTGTGCAACTTATGTGTCTCATTAAAAAGTGAAATTTAGGAATAGGAGTGGTATGATATGTCAGAAATAATGCATACACATCTGGGTTCGGTGCAGTGGTGGGTTTCAAAATTTTTTGGATCCTCTTCTGTAGGTGTGGCCTGCTTTCCGGGTCCACTGGTGGAACCTCTTCTAACCGGTTCGGTAGATTTGATGAACCGGTTCTACCTAATAGGTGCGAACTGGTAGGAACCCACCTCTGGTTCAGTGTAACTGTACTTAAAAGCACCCACTCATGAGAAAAGTAGACTTTCTCTTGTTTCAAACTGGAATGGTGATGGTTCTAATACTTTAAGAGCTTATGAAAGCTAAACCCTGGAATCTAAATCAGATATACCATGTTTTCCCGAAAATAAGACAAAAAATAAGACATTTTATTTTGAAATCCCCCCCACCCCACGGAAATAAGCGCTTGGCCTTATTTTCAGGGAGGTCGTATTATTTTTAAGGTGCCGGAGGTGGTGAGCATGGTCACCTCATGGCTGCTGCTGTGTTGCAATATTTTCAGGGAGGGCTTATTTTAGTGCATGCACTCAAAATCCCGATTGGGCTTATTATCTGGGGAGGTCTTATTTTCTGGGAAACAGGGTATATATATTTATATATGTCTTTTCCATTTGGCAATTTTTTCATGAGAACATCTGTATGTATTGAATGTGGGAAGATAGTTCTGAAGTTTTGTTGCCCATAATCATTGGTGAGTCGTAATGATAACTTCTGCATATTAAGGTATTTTAAAATATCCTCAATCAAAAAGCCTTCTTCTGTTAGTCAAGGGAAGGACAATACCAAAGAGGCAGTTATGGAAATAACTTACAAATAAGGCAAGCTATAACTTCTGAGTCTCTGCTAGGGACTGTTTTTTAAAGTAGAATTTTCAAGCACATAAAGTTCTCTATTAGTTGCATTCAGTATTGTTGATTCGGTACTTTTCATGCAAATAAAGAACTGAGAGTGAGAATAGCAGAGGACAATACTTCTAAGCTTAAGGATTTATTTTAATTGCTAAAAGGAAGAATTTGTTCTGATTATTATAATGGTTTTGTTTTAAGATGCTGTTTCTAGTTCTCCAAAAAGCTCTACAGAGAAGGGCTTACATCAGAACAGCCCACCACCTCATACCCTGCTAGGACACCAACGGCCTGCATGGAATAGACTCCGATCCAGTTGCCTAGTTGTTCGAGTTGATGATCTGGATATTCATCAGGTAAAGTTCTAACATTTATATGGAAAAGTGAATATCACACAGATATGTTGCCTCATCTGTGTCTTGTTGCTATTGATATGGGAAAATGCCACTTAACTAAGGTATCGGAACATTTGGAGAGAGATGCAACAAAGCATTTTTATTGGCATGCAAAACTAATAGTGGTCTAAACCAGTAGGAACTTACCTCTGCTAGGAGTAGATAATTATTTATCCCAGTGATCCTATTCATTGTCATTGGTGGGGCATGATGGGCCAGACCAGAACAAGGGATCGTTGTCATCTTCTATAAATATGATTTCATCCAGTAAGATTTGTAAAAGCTTAAGTCAATTTCTTAATTTTCTTCCTTTCAGAGCCAAATCATAAATATCTGCTTATGTATTTCTGATTTTTAAAGAAGAAATAACTAAAAACATATGTCTGATTAATTTTTTTCAAGTTTGATTTTTAACTGGTATCATCGCAGATCATATTTTATGATTTTTCACATTTACAGTAGAGTTTATATTTCAACTTTATAAGAAATTAGATTTTTAATATTGGTCTAATTCATGACAGTCTGTAATTCTAGTTAGTGATTTATAGTATACTCTTAGTTTAAAGCTTAATAGTAATTTCATTTTTCCTTTAAGAAATGACACAACACATTTTATATAACTCTCTAACTAACAAAGATATTGATATTTTAGATCCCATGTTTGCATATAGGTAGTCCTTGTTTAGCAACCATGGTAGGAATAGCAACTTGATAAGCAAAACAAATTGACCTTCCACTTTCTTTTATTCTGTAGACCTATAAAGGTTGTAAATGTGAGGATTTATTATTGTAGTTACTTTTTTATCACTGTCATAACTTCAAATGGTTACTAAAGAAGACAATTACTAAATGAGGATTACATGTCCTTGGATTTTCCTTATTATATTTTACTACCTTATTATTTTGATATAGCTTCTGTCTTTTATGGTTTGTATTTTTTTAAATCATTAATTAAAAAAAGAACTGTGTTAGAGCAAAACAGTTTGCCACCCCAAAAAAGAAAAAAGAAAGGGAATAAGTGTCAGTTCAAATTTCTATCTCACATTCTGTTCATGTTCCCAGAAAACCAAACTGATTACTTATAACACAAGAATATACTATTTGAAAAGTACTGTGTAATAGTATTTCAAACATTTCAATGACTGGTGCTTTTCTTCTAAAATCTTTCATTTTATGTCCTAGATTACATATACTTAAGTGTAAAAATCCAAAGAGTATCACTGTCATAATTCATATGTATGTACCTACGTACATATACAATATTTCTGTTGCTTTCCAGGTTTCTACAGCTGGACAGCAGAGTAAGAAACCTTCAACATTACTTTCATGTAGGAGGAAGTTATTGAATCTTCCTGAACATACGTCAGCAATCCATATAGTTTTCACAGAGTACTATTTTCCAGACCACACTACTTTTCCAGGTGATGATCTCAGGAATCATATTTCTCTAATCTTTTATGAAATTTGATAAAAGTATCAACATTACTATTTTTTTCAGCTTAACACATTTCCCTTTCATTTCCATCATGTTTCTCTTAATGCAAAAAAAATAATAATCTTGTATTAGAATAGCAGTTGCACAGCCCTTTCATTTGAGTTCTCTACCTGGAAGCATTTCATTCTTTCTACTTCTTCATTACATTTTAGGAGTATGCTCTGTCTACCTGGGGATTCGGAAATTTGTCCAAAGAAGGCCTGTAGGGGGCATGAGGCATCCCTCTAGATGAGGGGTCCCCAAATCCCGGGCCATGGCCTACTATTGGGCTGTGGCCTGTTCAGAATTGGGCTGTATGAGACGCGGGCTGGCAAGCACATGTGCGCCAGGGGTGGTATACACTTATCTTCCCTATCGGTTTGCAAATGTGAGCACACGCTCCATCTCCGTGCATGCACTTTTGGCGAAAAAAGGATCTAAATGGGATACCATAGAGCCAGGTGCGGGTGGGTGGAGCCACCCTCAATTTCCGCTACTGGTTCGGGCGATCCGGTCTGAACCAGTAGAATACCATCTCTTATGTGCACGCAGCTCCACTCGCATGAGCAGCGGGATGATGCATACATGTTTCCACTGGCCCGTTGGTCATATGGCCCAGTTCCCCTTTCCCCCTCGCCAGCTGGGCTGTCAAGCCACAAAGGTTGGAGACCGCTGCTGTAGCCCTATTTAAGGCAGCCTTCCCTAATGAAAGTTCTCCACATGTTTTGACTACAATCCCATATCATACCCAATTAACATGGCCAGTCGTTGATCTAAATGGTTCAAAATTGGTTTCAAGATTGATTGCTATTGGAGACAAGAATCAATGGAACACTAACCTATATATATTTTTTCTTTTCATCAGTCCCAAGTCCAAACTTGTACTTGCAGATGAATGGCTTGGTTTTCACTTTGGACACAAGGAGCATGCTTTGGGTGAATTTATTCTGCCTTGATCTCTATCGCAGTCTACAACAGTTTAAAGCTATATACAAGCTAGAGAGCTCTGGAAAAAGGGAGGAACACATTGATATTCGATTGGATGGCTTTATGTTAAAGGTTTGTTTATTTGCTTTTGCTTCTACTGTGTCTCAAATTAGGCAGACAAAAAGATCTTGAGGTAAAGAGGATGAATGAGGGAGAATTTCTTTTAGTGGAACAAGCTCTTGGATCTTTCTTCCTGTGGAGTTAGTGAAACATTTGACAGCTTTCTTCAGTGCTGTATTGTAGAAAATCATAAAAATCTCCTAATCGGAGAGAAAGTGACTCATTGATAAATATTGTTGATAATTAAGATTGATCATTTGTATGAAATTTTTACATTTCAAATAAGACAATCTGTGAAAAGCCCAGGTACGCTTGTTTGTCTTATCCACTGACAGCCTATAGATCTCTTGCAACCCCCTGTATTTGGTCCTGCATTCACTGATAGTATTTTAACTGGATCATTTCTTGCAGTCACTTTAATTGAGTTTTATTGTTACTCATATAGGGGTAATTTTTACTATTGCAATGTCATCATTGTATTATAACCCATATGAAAATCAGACAAAGTCAATCAACATAATATCCTAGTTACTTAAAGGAAAAAAAATCAGAAGTCTGATAGCACCTCTCTAACTAACAATTTTTGTTAAAAGGCACATGCTTCTTATGCAGCTCACAAAAGCTTATGTCTTTTAATAAATTTGTTAGTTGAAAAAGTTGTTACTAGACTCCAGATATTTTGCTACCATATAAGATGACACTCCTTCTACAAGCTTTATGAAGTAAAATTCCCCTTGTACTAGTACTTATAGTACAAGTTTTTAAATAATAGAAAAAGATTACTGGAGTCTTCTAATTATGGTAAAACTGTTTAAACAGTGTATTTCTGTTATATAGACTACAAATGTCTTGTGAAATCATATGTTAGGTTTGGAAAATTTCATTTTTTCCTTACTCAGACATAACAGAGTTGTGTGGCCTCATGTAGATCACAAGCTGTCAGCTTCAGTTTCCTATTGCTAAGATAAATAACTGGCAATCAAGATAAATGTTAGTAGTATGCTGTAAGCATTTTTAAATACTCACTTACATCATGTTTTATTTCTGTACTTTTACAGCCATATAGATCATTCTTACTATTCTTTCTGTACCTCATACAGGTAAACATCCCAGTGGACAAAAAAGTAATTGAACACCAGGACCGTCCCCAGTGTCTCTCTATATCCACATCAGAAGTGACAGCTACTAATACAAGGCATGCACCTCATTGCAGCTGTTTAGCCCTGCAGAACCTGTTCCGTAGATTTGCTGCTTCTGAATTCTTCCATTCTAGCTATACCAAATTCCCTAAATTTCAGGACAACTTTAGTCTCTTGCATACTCTCTTTCTTCGTCATGCATACCAAGTGGATACCAATGTCCAGCAGCACACAGATTTCTGCCACTTTCCTGGCAAATCTTCCATTTTTGAAGATCTTTGGTCTGTTAATTTTACCCAGGTGTCCTTGGACTTTGAGGGGACCAAAAGTTCCAAAGGACAGCCCCTTAACTTTATCTACCCATTTCCACTCTGTGTGTGGGCTTGCCTCCCAAAGAAATGGGAACAAGCCCAGGCAGCAATGCTGAAGGTTTCATCTACCTCAAACGTTAGACTTAAATCTTCCACAACTTTTAGTAATCATACTGAGAACCAGGTCTTTTCCGGTGAGGAGCAATTCTGCCAAAGATCAAAGACTGAGCAGAATTTGAGAAGTATCTACCTTACCCCAGAGGCAAAGGAAGTCTTGGAAGAAAGTTGTACTGTTGATGATGAAGGAAATGATAATGATCTGGAAATATCTGCTGATGTCCATGTTCTTCTGTATTCAAGTACAAATGTGAAGGTGCAACTCAATCATTATCAATATTTGATGCTACTTCGGATGAAAGAAGTACTACAGACTTTTCAAGAGCAATTTACCCTAGATACCCAGGAAATAACGGGGTCGCCTTTAGATTCCATAACCACTTGCATAGGCATCATGTTCAACAGTACTGAGGTAGCTTTGCTAATGCATCCTGTTCCTGGTTCTTCACTAGAACCGAGATCTATAGATTCAGATACTACCAGTCTAGTTGAATCTGAACTCTCAGCTTCAGAGAGTAGGGAAAGACTAATTGCTGAAAGCAAAGAGCCGAAGTCAGATGTTAGCTCCGAGAAGGAAAATAGTAGTCCCATAAAAATGTCAGAAGATACTGGAACTGAGAATACAGATAGAAATATGACTGCATCGCAAAACGGAATGGTGAAATCTCAAACTGATGGATCTTTGACGGAAGAAGAATTTCATAGTCAAGCCACTGGACAGAGGAGTCCTGTAGAAGAAGCACATGAAGCTGAAGAAATCCTTGATGCAGAAAAACAGTATGAGCACATCAACCTTCCTAAGACTTCTGAAGTTCTTCCTTCCAGACCATCTTCCATTGTAGATCCTTTAGGTGGTATACATGTCTCTCTTAATGGGCAAGAAGAGTTGATTCCATTGAGAAACATGGAGTTGGAGTTATGTAGTGCATTGCATATAACAAAGGATGCCACCAAGGAAGCCTTGCATGTTACAATGGACCTCACTAAAGAAGCCGTGTCAATAACAAAAGATGCTTTCAGCTTGAGCAAGGAAAAAATGGCTTCCACTATGCAGAAAATGCTGTTCCACCCCCAAATCAAGTGAGTAAAACTTTAAACTAATACAACAATTAGGATAATAGTGATTATTACTATCTTATGTTCTTTCTTTTATGTGGTTTGGGCAAGTGTAATCCAGAGTTCGTTTTTACTTTATCTTTTCCCTGCTATTTAAATATTTATAGCCCTTTGATTATAGTTCCTTTTGATTACACTTTTTCTAAAAATCTTGTCACTAAGAGAGCCTGCCCTTCATTTATTCCATATGCTGGCTTTAGGATGAACTTCTCTGCTATGATATTAATGAATTGTAGTTTTAGAATTTTACAAACAAGCTGTGAACATTGTAGATTGTCTTTAGATAAATCTCCTGGTATTTTTACTATGCTAGTCTTTTAGCCCCCTCTTGTAATTAATTTATCGTTGCCACCTTTCCTCTCTAGAGTTTTGGAGTTTACCCTATTTTTTCAGAATTACAAATGGTATTATGGAAAGTGTCAGTTAAAACAATCTATTTAGATATCTTTATATCTTTGCTATTTTTTAAACTCAATAGAGGTAATTACTGCTAGCCATGTAACATTTGAGAGGGCAAAATGTCCCTTTCATTCCATACACTGAAGCCACTGAAGCAGCTCATTTCTGTCTTCTAATTCATCTTTGTATTTATTCTTGTGAGTGGGTGGGTGTGGTAAAATACTGCTTATAGGAAATAGCATTTGATTCCAGTGAGACCAAATGTATCTGCTATTCCTCTCAGAGAAGTAGGAAAGCAGGAACTGTGATGTGTTTTTTTCTTGCAAGATACAAAACTGCATGTGTAATATATACAGATGTGGCCAAAGGTATTGGTACTCCTCAACTTTTCCCAAATACTGGTAGTCCTCAACTTACAACAGTTCATTCAATGACTGTCCAAAGTTAAAACAGCACTGAGAAAAAAGTGACTTATGCCAGTTTTTCACACTTATGACTGTTTCAGCATCTCCATGGTCACATGATCAAAATTCAGATACTTGGCAACTGGTTTGTATTTATGAAGGTTACAGTGCACTGGTGTCATGTCATCCCCTTTTGCGACCTGACAAGCAAAAGTCAATGGCAAAGCCAGATTCAGTTAACAACCATGTTACTAACTTAACAACTGCAGTGATTCACTTAACAGCTGTGGCAAGAAAAGTTGTAAAATGGGGAAAATTCACTTAACATATGGCTCACTTAGCAACATAAATTTTGGGCTCAATTATGGTCATAAATCAAGGATTATCTGTAATTCCAATTCAATAAATTAAAACTGACACAAGTGAACAGCATCCACTGTTCATTATTCCATAGATGCTTTACTTTTGAGGTATGACTGGGCACGGACATAATTATTGGTACTCATAAACTAATATTTTATAGCACACCTTTTTGAGGCAATAACTGCGGTCAAACTCTTTCTAGAGCCTTGAATAATATTTCTACACTTCTCAATTGGCAATTCGTTCCATTCCATTCCATTTGAGCAAAATTTTCCCAGTTATCTCATGTTTGATGGGTTCTTCTCCCAACTGGGATTTTCAGCTTTGTTCTATTGGATTCAGATCAGAACTCATAGCAAGCACCCACTTCAGAACAAACCGGTGTTTATTTTTCAGCCATTGTTGGTTTTGTTAACATTCTCTGAGATGTAAGTTTTAGGTTATTATCCTGGTTTCTCACTATATTTCACTCCAGAATATCTTGATAATGTTCTGATTTCACTGTATCCAGCAAGGCGTAAAAGGCAGTACCAGAGGCAGCAAAGCAGCCCCATAACATTATGGAGCTTCATCCATGATTCATTTGTAGGGACAGTGTTCTTTTCTTTAAAAGTATCATTTTCTTCCCTGTGAACACACAACTGTGACATAAGTCACAGAACTGCTGTGACTTATCAACAAGCTCTAATTTTGTTTCATCTGGCCAAAGGACAGTCTCCCAGAAGAACTGTGGCTTTTCAGCATGCATTTTAGGAAATAATCTGCTTGAGGGATTACTAAAATTTAATAATGTCACTTAGCTTCTAAGAGCCACCAATAATTATGTCTGTGCAACTTTTTAATTACAAGAATATGTTAAACCAAAACCAAAGGGCTATAGAATAAAGAATGGTGGATGTCATCTACTTCTGTCAAATGTAATTTTCTTCATGACAAATTGGGACTTTCTAGAAAAAGTGAAGGTACAGCAACACTTATGGCCACATCTGTAGGTTCCCATGATGACTATGTTCATTAACACCAACAAATTTTGATCTGTGGTTGTCAGCAGAGATCTTTCACCAAAACCTGAAGAGGCAGCAGTGAATCAAGTAGGAAGTAATAGTGAAAGTGCACGTTTCTCCTCCATGAAGAAGACTGCTTCGCAACATTCCTTTGATACCAATTCATTAGATGGCAGTGGTCTTGAAGATAGACTGTCATTAGATAGTGATGGCAGTGATGGCTTTGTTATGCTTATGGATTCAGGTAATAAGACCTTATTGGGTTTTGATCATTACAAATTCATCAAATGGAACTTAATGGAATCGTAAAGTAAAAACATTTAGTATTTTAGAGGATGACTTACAAATGGCTACCTTGCATATTCACAAAACAGCTGCTGTGTTGAGTCATCATAAGTCAATCATTTACCAGAATGGTTGGTATCTATCATCCCAGTGGAACCTGTGTTGGGCCCAAAGGTATTCCCATAAATAAATATGCTAGTACTTTCTCTTACATGACAAATTTCTCTCTCATTTTTTAATTAAAAGAATATGTTTTTTAAAAGGCTAGGTAGAGCAGAGCGTCTAGTGGGCATTGATCTATATCTAATAGGTATAAGGAATTGGCGGGGAGCTACATGTTGCTGTTACCCTTAGCAGCTCCAAGAAGGTATGGCAGTAGTAATGTTGGGAATTATATAATCTGGTCTGTTAAATGATTATGTTTGGAAAAAAATCTAAAAGTGATGGATAAAAGTGAGAACTTCTTAAACCACTTCAACCATTTTTTCTTATTTTCATTGTGGCAGCACAAAATTCATCTGTGCATAGGTTATGTAGTGAGTCATCCTGGAGAAGATGAGTCAGAAAAAAATATCTACTATCCCTGGGTATTATCTATTGAGGTGAAATATAAATAAACTTTATATTCCTCTGAAATTAGCAATATAACAATAATTTGTGTGAGGTGGTTTCAATTTCCTTATTGCCACATAGGCAGGTGCACTCTGCTATGGGGAGTTTTATTATACCTGCCTTGAAGTACTGCTGGTGGAAGAGTATTTTAACTAGCTTTAAAAATGCTTTTCGCAACTTGGAGAATATTAGGTTTTGCAGATAACATGCTGATTTCCATGTCCCTTAATTTATTCACATTCTGTCATGTTGGGACAAATGTTGACTTTGGTCTGAAACTCTACATCGCTTATTCTTTGATAATTATTTGGCTTGATCATAGCCTATTGATATTAAAAATTGTAGAGTGACCCCATATGAAGTCAACTTATACTCCACTGCCTGTTTCCAGGGAGAAGACAAATTATCTGTTAAAATTAAGGGGGGGTCAGTCCAATTGGAAAGAATTGCATTTTAAGCCAGTATATTACCGTCATCTTCCAGGCTCTGACCTGGATTAACAGCATTCCTGTCTCGAGTTTTAACTGGGCATTTGGAATTCCATTGGGACCAGCTAAAATTGATCGCAAAAAATTGTTTACACAGTCTCCTTGTTGAGTGTTTTGATGGTGAGATTTTTTTCTTGTCATAGATTTTGATGGTCATGTAATTGCTGTTGATAACCCTTACCAAAGTAACAGAAACCAAAAATCAAATATCAAGATGATGAAACATGGGACTTATATTTAGCACTTGGTGCCCTCTGAGCTTTGTTATTTGCTTACAAACATTCCAGTACCCAACTACATAATATCATGCCATTGATGATGTTACCTAGTTGGGGAATGAAATGTCTTGCAAATGAACAACTGAGCTCAGAGATCACCAAGGACTCCACAGTTCACCCTAAGCTACATATATTCTCCTCTACTTTTTTTGTTTTCTTTAAGTCATTTCCCCCATTAAATAAAACTATTCTTAAGTCAAGCAATAACCTTTCTGATATTTTTGTTTAACATTGATGTCTAGCCTATAATCTTAAACTTCACAAATCGTTCCCTATTTAAAGACTAACAAGGGCAAAAGCTACTTAGTTTTTTAAATTTATGACAATTGGTTATGTGCTGCCAGTGTTGACTGATCAATAAAAAGGGCAATAAATCACAGGTATATGTAGGCAAATAAAGTTCTTCAAAATGTCCTGAATATGACAATATTAGAGGAACCACTCATAATTTCTACCAAGATGTTGCACTGGAATTGAATCCATTTTTTAAATTATTGTATTCAAATCTAAATGTTACTCATTTTTATGCAAAGATATAGAAGTGACTCAGTTTGATATAGTTGTTAAGGTGCTGGTTCAAAAAGCAGAAGATTGAGTCGTTTGGCCTCCTTTAAGCTTGAAAGCCAGTGAATTGTGAGAGTGTGTGTGTTCATGTGAGAGAGAGATTTGGGGGGGGGGGAGAGAGAAATCTAGAACATCACCTAAACACCTTCGGCATTAACAAAATCAGTCATTTGCAAAAAAGCAATTTTACTTGGAACAGCTTACAACTTGCAATGATATCTTTAACAACATTAAACAACAACATCTGTTTATTCAAAGGCCTTGGGAAGGATAAGTGGATTAAAAATGTCAAATCCACTCTAAACATCTGGCTGACTGCAATCAACTGTAATAATAATACTATAATATTCTTTATTTCAGTTTTAAAACTTTCTTTTTTGGGGGGGGGCAAAAGAAGTCAGAATTCTAGATAACTCATGCTAGAATTAGTACTGAAGAACTGCAGCCTTCCCCCTCCCCAGAATTCTTATAATCTTTTTTGTGCTAAGAAAATATTTAAAATGTTTTTTTTTTAATTTCAGAGCCCAGTCTTGATCTTCTTACCTTAGGACAACTTCCCCAGATGCTTAATGATAAAGACATTAGACCAAGCTCAGTGGGAGACGAAGAAAGAGGATCTACGTGTGTTAACAGCTCAGCTTCTCTGAGTGCGCAGGACCCTACTACTCAGTTGGTCAGATTTTTGTGATATTTTTTTTTGTCTTGTTTTTTTACCAACAGTTTTTCTGTGGCATCTGAGAGCAGCATCCATTTATTCTAAGCTTTCTGTTTTAGGTTTCTGTGCTGGTGTTAAAGACAAATGAATTGAATTGTGTCATAGAATCCAAAAGGAATGATATGACACTTGCTCTTCAAGTTATGGAACTAACTCCTGAACATTTGGGAAATATCAGCATGTGGCAGTATCTGCAGAATGCTCCCACAGGTATGTTAGCTGCCAGCAAAGTATTTAGCTACCGTTGGGCCGCTTTGATGCAAATGTACAAATCTGTGTAAATAAAATCTTTCTCTGCTAGCACAGTTGTGTGTCTCAGTACATAAGTGATATTGAAATAATAATCCCTCTTTGCTTCCTCTCATCAACAATGGAGCACAAAAAAACAACAGTTAATTTTTGAAATCAGACATGCTAAGAGTTAATACCAGGTTCCTTCATAATTCTAAGTGTTATGAGCAGAGCTGAAGAAAATAGGAGGTAAAGCATTTGCTTGATAATGAGTGGTACTATCAGATTGCTCGATTTTTGCTACCATTGATTAACCCAGCTCTTCTCTTATTAGGTCCTTAAGAGAGATGAAGCATAAAGAGCCAATTGTTCTTTAGCTTCAACCACACTTCTTCTTTCCTAGCACATTATTATTATATGGGAACAATCCCCCATCCACTAACCCTGAACTGGAGAATCTTTATTTTCTGTTCAGGGTCACTTTTCTTTAGAACTTTCTATATCATGGCTGTCAAACTCGTGGCCCATGGGCCAGATGCATCACACGCTGGCCATGCCCGTCCCGATTTAGCAAAGGGGGCGGAAAGTCCTGATACATCACATGATGCTGCCGTGACGATGTGAATTTGATACCCCTGATTATAGTGTATAAGTGCTGTTATCAGATGTGGATAGAGCTGAAGTGTATAGCTAGGGCTGTCTGTGGCCCCAAAAATTTTGGTTGCAGTTTTCATGGATTTCTTGGATATTGCTACCAAACTGCAGTTTTGAAGAATGACAGAATAAAAAATTATTAAATATATATATTTATTAATTTTATCCCAATTTTGTTTTTATCCTTACCCTGTCTAACTTCTAGCGGTAAATTCTTAGCATCCAGTTCAAATGCCAGCCATGCCGTTAAGCCCTTATAATATTATTCAGTTAGCGTTGTACGTTTTCTTTTTTACAAACCGTTCATTCCCTTTGCCATCCAGATCTCTATGTTTTATTTATAGTAATAGTAATGGTATAATTATTACTGAAAACTATCAGTTGGAATGATTTTATTCTTCAGGAGATACAAACACAGAGAGGTCTACAACTACTGAAACTATCCAAACCCAACCTGAGGTGTGCTTACGATATGAAATTGGACCAAGTGCTGCAGTGCACTCACCTCTGTCTGTCCAAAATGGGTTTTTTCATATGCTGATCCATAGCTATGAGACAGAACTGCTGACATCATCTCTTTCTAGCATTGGACTCTTCCTTGAAGATGAAGTCATTCCTGAAGTTATTCCCATGAAGATTGAGATTGTGAATACCAAGATTACCTTAAAGGTAAATATGTACCCTTAGCATTAATAAAGTTTGGGAAATGTAGGAAATTCCTGCGGAAAACCATTTCTGTTTCTACAGTCTCCCGAGAGAGTTATTTATATAAAATATTTAAATTAAACAAATGATTTACTCTCAAATAATCAAAATTTAAGATGCTCATATAATTTGATACTGAATGTCATTATTTATATTGAAAGTCATTTTGATAGCTCATAGTAAAATAAATAAAATGTTTCTTGCTGAAGAAAAATGAACATGGTTTTTGCCAAGCTAGTCTCACTAACCTTTTAGAATATGGTGGATAACTCACAATGCACAGGCCCTTTGTGACCTAATGCTTTTGCGGAGGCCCCAGATCTGGCCATATTCCCCTATACCAAATTGTTATGCTCAGTTTTCATTGTAAGGACAAAGATTAGGGCTTATCCACTTAAACTGTCTTAAAAACAAAACTATGTATTGAAGTATATATAAATAAATAATTGTTATTGTGTGAGGAGGAAAAAAAATAGGTCATCTATTTTTAACAAATTAATAAAGATTTGAAGTTACAGGTGAACCAACCTGATGGATAGCACCAAGAATTCAAAATGCTAAAAATTGGGGGGGGGGGAAGCAAAGTACTCGAGAGAGATAATTAAAAGGACTGACAACAAAATAGCAAATACAAGGAAACATTTGTGTAAAAAAATCTGATGTTGGCATACACAGTGGTAGGAGTATTGAAGCTAGTAGTCATGAAAAAAGGGATCCTGCAAAAATTTGAACCAAGTCAATAACTTCCCTAAACAGCAGGTGGACTCTGGTCTTGGGCTTGTTAAATAAATAATATTAAGATTTTGTAATACCTTTATACAATATTTTCAAATCTCAATACTTGGAAAACAATCTATAGTTCTGACAATTACATCTCAAAGAAAGAACTAGAAAAATCAGACATGGTATTGAGATTCAGATATTTAGGAGATGGAGAATTTTTCCTTCGATGAAAATTATAAATGCTAAAAACTGTGGGGTAGTCCTCAATTATTGACATTCTTTCAGTGACCATTCAAGCTTACAGTGGCATTGAATGAATGATATTCGTGGCTGGTACTCAAAGTTCTGGCCGTTCCAGCACCCCATGTGGTCATATGATTGCGATCTGGGCCCTTGGCAACTGGATCACACTTTGCGATGGTTGCAGCATCCTGCAATCTTGTGATGGACATTTGCTATCTTCCCTGCTGGCTTCCCACAAAGAAAACAAGTAGGAAGAGTAGTAGGTTGCTCAGGTAGGTTCCCCCCCCAACCTGCAGCACTCACTCTCAGCCCCATTATCCTCACACCACACCAGCCCTTCATGTACTGTGCATAAGCCAATCCAAGCCCCACTGCACTCATGTCACATCCCAATGACCCTTCATGCACCTTGCAACAACCACTTATGTCCCTCCCAGCCTGCTTGGAAGCTGCCTGGGAGTTACAAGAGTCGGGAATGTCTTGCACATATGTGTGAGGGGAACCTTTACCTTTATCTTTACCTGGATTTGGTTAGAAGAAAAGAATGCCAGAGATGGAAAGTTTAATTTTTTTATTTTATACTATCACTTTCCTACTAGAAAGCATCACAGAAAAAAAACTAATCTCTTCAGTCTAAAAAGAATAGTGAACAAATGGGAGAAGGCAAATTCAGGCACAAACTCTTAAATTTAAATATTGTTTTTAAATAATCAACTGGACAAAGTTTAGATCAGGAAGAGAAAAGTCTTGATGGAGCTGGCCTTTCAAGTAGGCTAATAAAATGATGCTTCTTTCCTTCTCATTCTCCCACTCTTATGCTTAAATTAGGATGAATATGTACGTGCATTCATTGTCGCTTAGAATTTTTTTCAACTTCCTGAATTTATCTCTCACTCCAGAATAGTTCAATAGGCAAGTGGCTTCTACAGCAGAGTGCTTTTCTTGAAATGTAGATTAGTTTATAATAAAAAGTAAGATGAATGTATACATCTGTTTTGGTATTTATCAGTGAAGACAATCTGAAATCCATTTTCAGGCAAGGTTTAGTGCTTCATTTGCCCCTCTCTTTTATGTTATTTTGTCTTTTAAGCTCATTGTAGAGTTAATTGCCTCCAGCCTGAGACTCTTGCCTCTGTAAGCAAAGCTCTAATTTCATTTTGTGAATTAGGAGAATGAATGCCTGAAATTGATCTGAGCAAACAGATGGTCCGTAACACATTACAGATGTCTTTCCTTTGCCTCTGTGTGGAAGGTTCTATGGATTTAAATGTTCTTTAGCTGATTCAAAAGGGATTATATTGGTTAATATATCTCCTCCTTCGTGTCCCTAGCATAGTGCAAGATCTGCTTTTTTCAGGTCAGCCAAAGTGTTGATCAATTACTTGTGACAGGAATTGACTGACTGGCTTGTTACCTGAGCCAGAATGGCCCAAAGTCACCCAGCTAGCTTTCATGTCTAAGGTGGGACTAGAATTCACAACCTTTCATTTTGTATCCTGGTGTCTTAACCTCTAAGTCAAACTGGTTCTCTAGTGGTTGGTATAGCAGTGCTAAATATTTTTGAAAGATATATTACACTAATATTCACTATTCTAATTGCCCACAAAGTGCTTTTTCCTAAAGGCAACTGGACTTTCTTCATGTTTTCTCTGAAAATGTTTTGCTTCTCATTCAAGAGGCTTCTTGAGTTCTAACTGACTGGTGGGGAATGGCAGGGTTAGTGAAGGAAAAACATAAGGACAGTGTAGAAACGGAGGGAGGAGCTGACATTGTGACGATACGATGTGCGATCTTGGAGCTCTAAGATCACTGGCGATATCTCTGCCGCTGGATGGTCCCTTTGGACCTAAACCATCCCATAGAGATGGTGATAGAGAAGGGCACATCCTGCTGATCCCAGGGACATCGCAAAGTCCCTGGTAGATTCAGGAGAAGCTCTTTTTTCCGGCCACAGAGAAGCAGCCATTGAAGCTGCTGAAAGTTGGGACAGCTCCAGAACGGAAAAAAAGCAGGAGAGAAAGTGTGTCGAATTGGTGAGATAAATTTTATTATTAGAGAACACCCAAAAAGATCAAAAGTAAAGTTAAAATCAAAGACAGAAGAGGTTAAGCAGCGAGAGTAAGCCTGCATCAAACTTAGTGCGTTATCTTTATTATTATTATTTTTTAATGGATGGAACTTTTATAAATGCTTTTTACTTTTTAAACTGGACCAGGTTTTTTTTTCCTCCTTCTATTTTTCTTTTTTTAATAATTATTGATTAAGACTTTCTCTCTTTTTTTCTTTTCAACTCTCTATTTAATTTTTTCCCTAAGAACGTTTCTCCTTAAGTTTGGAATATAAAGAAGGGAGTAAAAGCAGAGGAAAAGAAGTAACACTGCCACTTGGAGGCTTGGAAACATTGTTTTTCTTGTTTTCTTTGAACATTTGATCTACATTTCAAAGTTTCTGAGCTTGTTTATTGAAAATGATAGTGGGAAGAGCACAGACTGTTTATACAGGTGCTCCTCTGGGGTACTATCAGTAGCTGGAATGAAAAGAAAGCCTTGAATTGAAAGAATACAGTGAACTTGTTTGGAATTTAATAAAAAAGCTTTGGATGATATAGTGGCAGTGTTTACTATCTGGAGAAATGGCGCAACATGAAAAAGAAAAGGAAGTAACATTACAAATGATTATGCAAGAAATTCAAAAAATACACGTAAGAACAGAGAGTATTGAAAAGAGAATGGAAAATATTGAACAAAGAACAGAAAAAATTGATGAAAAAATTGAGAATATTTACCAAATGATGTTGAAATTTGAGGATAGAATTCAAAAAATTGAAGAAAAAGATGGACAAAAAGACAAGAAAATTAGTGATATTGACAGCAGATTGAGCATGGTTGGAAAAGACAGGAGTGGAATATTGAAATGGGAGATTGACAGATTGGAACTTTACCTCAAACTCCAAAACATAGAAGAAGAAAGGGGAGAAAATTTGGCAGAAGTAATGAGAGAAATTTTGGCAGAAGCATCGGTGATAACCAAAGGGAAGTTGATGGAAGGAACAGATGGAGGGTTTCGAGTCTTTATAAGATATGCAATGAAAAACAAGTTGCCAAGAGAAGTCCATATAAGATCTACCAAGAAAGCAATTAGAACACAAATACTACAAATGGCAAGAGATATAAGATTGCACTACTATTGGAAGGATACAGGATGATGTAATGAAATCCTATAATAAACATTAATTTAAATTTAGTTAAATTTAGAATAGTATGCATAAAATAAAGTAATAATAGTTATAGTCAAATGAATGATTAACAATGATAATAATGCGTATACACACACACACACACACGATTGATAATATGAAATTTTATATAAATTGTAAGTGAGGACTATGGAGAGGATGCTCAAAAGTTTTGTAACCAAAGATAAACAACTTTATGTAGAATATAATATAAAGATGTAATATTACTGGATGGTTTTAGGATGATGAAATGAAATTCAGGAGGAAGTTATTCATAAAATAATGGAATGTACTGAAATGAGTAAATTGACATTTGAAGTTAGAGAACAAGAAGATAAACAATTTTATAAGACGTGGGATTTATTTTATCAATGGTTAGACAAAAAACATGGAAATGAAAGATACTAGAGAATGTTATCATTACAAGAATAATAGAATGAGACTGAATATAACATAAAGATATATTATTGGATAGATTGAAGATGATGTAATGAATTGTTATAATATAAATAAACCCAATATTTAGTATATCTCGTTTAAAATGAATGAATAATAGCAATATTCAAACAAATGAGGTATAATGATAATAATGTATATAAACATATTCGATTTGATATTATGATTTATATAAATTGCAAGTGATGACTATGGAAAGCATGATCAAAAACCTTGTAACCAATCGACACACTGTATGTAATGGAAGATGGTTTTATGTTTTATGTCTTGTTTGTCTGTCTAAAAATAAAAATTAAAATTAAAAAAAGGACGGTGTAGAAACAAAAAAGTATCTGAATGCTTCCAGGTAGAAAAATAACACAAAATCTTAACATATCAGGGATTGACCAATTTAAGATAGCGTTAGCTTTCATGAATTATAAGATCATAGGAGTGACATTAGATATGACATCTATGGAGAGACAAATGATAAAAGAAAAGGTACATCGGATTAGCTTGATTAATATTCAGAGATAAATCCAATCTGCAAACTATTAAAAAACAAAGACCAAAAAGGAAACAAAAAACCCTGACCAGATTCTCCATTATTATAGACCAAGCAACATATAGATAAGTGAAAATCAACACAGGAGGTAAGAACAACTAAAGATAACACAGGGCATTTAAGCAAGCCCTATCTAAGAGGCATTCAATATTCCTGATCAAGGCAGATAGGGCAAGCATCAAACTCCTTTTGACAGTTTATAAGAGAAGACGATCAGGCCAGCAAACATCAAGATCCCAACATTTCAACTTTGCATTGAATCATCATCCGCCTTAAATCCGAGCCTTGAATTTATTTCATTTTTTAAATTACCTGACATTTTTTTTCCAGTTTTAACAAATACAGCATATGGAAATAGTCATCAATAATATTAATATAAGAATATTATCCTTAATGCAGGTAGTCCTTGACTTACAACAGTTCATTTGATGACCACTCAGAGGTGCAATAGCACTGAAAAAAGTGACTTATGACATTTTTCACACTTCACAACTGTTGCAGCATCCCCATGACCACAAAATTCAGGTGCTTGGTAACTGTCTCATATTTATGACGGTTGCAATGTCCTGTAGTCATGTGATCGATCACCTTTTGCAACCTTCTGACAAGCAAAGTCAATGGGGAGGCCAGATTAACTTAATAATCATGTTACTAACTTAACAACTGCAGTGATTCACTTTACAACTGGGAGAAGGAAGGTCGTAAAAACTCACTTAACAAATGTCTCACTTAGCAACAGAAATTTTAGGCTCAATTGTGGTCATAAATCAGGTTAAGTAATTAGAAAGAAAATATTTTACAATAAAGGATAATTTTCTTTGTTTTTTTAAGGATGATAGTCCTCGAGTGTATCATACCACTCCTGGTCCTGTGCCTATAATTTTAGCCATGGACCACCTTGTTCTTCATTGTAAAGATGATGGAATGTTCTTTATAACAGGTCAGTATCCTATATTCCAGTAACACTGACTTATATGAGGCTGCAGTTCATATAACTATACTGTATCTCCTAGAAACCTCTAATCCAGCTTTCCCAAATCTCGTGTCCTGTTTATGTGCTGGGAATGTGTTACATCTTGGAATTGCTGTTATTTAGATTGTAGTTTATGTACAGCGTGTCAGTTTGATGAAAGCCATTATAATCTGTCTCCATTTCCCTTTGTTGTAACTGCTGCACTAAAGTCAATTGGACAAGTGGCTAATATAGGGAGACAGTAATGTTTTTAAACATTGTCATTCAGCAATCTGACTCCATTATATTTAGTTGCTCAGTTCAAAAAAAGTGGAGATGGTAAGCTGGAAGAATTACTGTTGTGTAATTGCAGAGATACTGTTTTACACTTTACCCTCCAGCTGCAGAGACAGAAGAATCTTGTACCCAGAAAGCACTCCAGAAAAATCTTAAGAAACAGCGTATTCCAGTAGAGAGAATCTCTATAACTTCAGCGGAAAGTGATGATGAATCAGAGGTATGCCCTATTGTGCCTCTTACCAAATAGCTTGCAATCACAAAAGAAAGGGAAAAAAATGTTTATTTTTTCTGGGGGTATTTACTTCTTTGTAAGTATCATAAATAGGGTGCTACTGAAAACCTTCACTTCAGCTTTCCCATTTCATTTTTGGGAAAAGGAAAAACAAAAATATCTCCTTACTAGGACCTTTTAAAAGACTGTTATTAGAAACAGGACGTTCAAAAAAAGATATTTAATAATTGGTTTTCATCAAAAGCTAAAATACTGGGATATGCATTAATTGAGATATTGCTGTAAAGTGCCTATGATTGGAATAAGGAATAGTGACAAAAAAAACCAACAATATGATATGATATGGTGTTATAGTGATATGATGGTCTTCAGTAATACTTATTAGTATTAGTTATTAGTGTGTAAATAATGTCTCTAGTACTACAAAGAGATCATTCTAATTAGCATATTTGTAACTTCATTAAAACAAAACCCAACTCTAATTATATTGATCTACTGCAATCTAAAAAAATCCTCTTAGAATTAGGGTCTGTCATTTGTTGCTTCTTTTTCCTCTTTCGAAGAACTCCAGTTTATTTTCAGGAAAAATAATAATAATTCAGGCAGGAAAAACAGCATTAATTGCATATGTTACACTATGAAACTTAGGCACTCAGTGGTATAAAAATTATGTTCTTTATTGTAAGTCAATAAGCATGAATTCTGCTTTATCTTGTTCAGTGAGGAATGCTAATTCATGCTGGTTTATTGCTTTTGCTTGCCTCCCCCTAAATTTGCTGCTCTCTAGGTGAGTGAATACTGTATTCCTTTTCAGATTGATATTAACAGTTGGAAATCTGATACCCTCCTCTTAATATTCCCTTATAAGAAGTGCTGAAATTAGTTACTGTATTAAATTCTTGGCTTCCAATAAATAACTAGATTTAGTCTGCGAGTAGTTTCCTGGAAAATTTATTTATTCTGAAATTTATAATTTCATTCATTTATTACATTCATCCCTTGCTTTAACTCATAGACACAAATCACTGCATACAGTATTGCACTGACTAATTTTTTTCATCTTCACAACAATCTTTTGAAGTATGTTAGGTTGAAAGATCATGAATGTCCTAAAATGATTAATGGATAAATAAAATTTGAATTCAGGTCCAACACTCTTACCAGGCCAAGTTTACTCCACATTTTACAACCTTGTTTTATATTTTGCAGTTGAAAGCAGTATTAACTTTGGAGAAAGAGTTACAGGATACTCGGAGAGATCTTGCAGAAGCCAATCAGGACAAATTACGCCTGCTTCAGGAAATCAAGAAATATGATCCTCTCTTCCAGCTTTGACAACAACGATCTGAGCAAGAGATGCTCAGAGCATTCCGAAATTACTACCAGCATTGAAAAAGTTTACTTGTTAAAAGCAAACCAGTTAATTTGTTCATCTTCATTCAAGAGCTGCTATTTTGAAAACAGAAGCAGAATGCCATTACAAGAGAAGGAAGCGGAGATGTAGCAAGAAAGTACATGGGAATAAGATGAACGGGAGACTGGATTTAGTAGTCCAGCTGTGTCTGGAAAACATAAAACTGTACTCTAGCTAAAGCATGGCACTATTGTCAGTTGAATAGTGAGAGAAGAAAAAAAATTACTTGAGTTATCATAAAGCGGTGCTGATGAACATCTTTCTTGCTGTGAGCTGTTTCTTATAGGTAGGTGTTGCTCACCCTACACCAAAGAAATTACATTCTGCTTAGCTCAGGCCTAATTAGGGAATTTTGCTATAGCAACATGAGTTTGAAATATGGAATGAAGATAGTTATAGGCCTAGCATAGGAAAAAAAGTGCCCACAACAGAAAATACAAAATCCATTACTGCTCTTAAGAGAATTTCTCATGAAATTATATTTTCCCTAATCTCCTTTCCTTATAATATTGTAACATATTAATGCAGTATTGATACACTAACTTTACTGGTTCTTAAAGTCCACTCCTTGTTAAAATGGATTTACAGCCATTTTGGAATATAATTTGATGAGAAAGTGCCTGACTAAACATTTTGTCCTTATTAATGAAAAGATAGATAACTTTATTTTCCATAATAACTAATAATGTTGGAGAGGCTTGGAAATGAGATCTGTTAAGTCGCTTTAGGTCATATATTTAAGGAATCTGTTTGGTAAATAATGAATCAAAAACTTTCTGCAAGATGTGGAATGCTGGTAGAAATTGTTTTAGCTGCAGAATAGTTGTTCTTTTCCCCCCTTCATGCTATCAATTTGCATGATACCGTGTTTCTTCGAAAATAAGACAAGGTCTTATTTTCTTTTGACTCCCAAAATATTGATTGGGTCTTATTATCGGGAGGGCTTATTGTTTTGGGGTTGTCAGGTGGCTGCTCTCTTGCGAGCAGGTGCCCGAAGGGCCAGGCACAGCCTCAGGGGTAAACGGCTGTGTTGTGCTGTCGCAGCAGCGCAACATATCAGCCATGAGGTGACCCCACTCATGAGCAGCTACCTGGCAACCCCCCTTTCCAGCTGGGCAGAGTGCCACTCACGGACCCAGTGATATCCCAGAGACGCTAAGCCTCCCCCCAGCTCCCGCGGCTTGACGCCTTTGGGATACCCTTAGGTCAGTGAGCGCCTGTTCCAAGCCGCGTGAGCGCCTGTTCACCGCCCTCCGGCTCCCGTGGCTTGGCGTCTTCGGAATGCCCCGAGGTCAGTGAATGGGGCTCTGCCTGGCTGGAAAGGGAGGTTGTGCAAACGCCTGTTCCGTCCCCAGCTGGTGTGCCTCCTACCTGCAGGCGCTCACACGGCTTGGTGATACCCCTAGGTCAGTGAAGGTGCTGTGCCTGGCTGGAAAGGGGGGTTGCTGGGCGGCTGCTCGTAAGCATGGTCACCTAATGGCTGCTGTGTAGTGTTGCTGCAATAGCGCAACACAGCCGTTAGACCTTGAGGCTGTGCCTGGCTCTTCAGGAACCCGCTCGCAAGAGAGCAACATGCCCGGCAACCCCCCTCTCCAGTTGGGCACAGCACCACTCACTGACCTAGCGGTATCCCAAAGGCGCCAAGCAATGTGAGCCTTTGCCCCCCACCCCACCCTGTTCCTGCGGCTTGGCGCCTTCGGGATACCACTAGGTCGGTGAGTGGCTCTCTGCCTTGCTGGAAGTGGGGGGTTGTCTGGGAGGGGTTATTTTCGGGGGAGGGCTTACATTTGTGGCATGGTCTTATTATCAGGACGTTGCAATTTCGGGGAAAGACGGTATTTGGAATGAAAGAAAAACAATTTGGCTCATTGTTTTAGCAGTGTTAAATTTAGCAGTGTCAGTTTTCTTAAATGTTTTTAAAAGAAGAATGATATATCCAAAAAAATGTTAGAAAAGTTGTATTTTGCTTCCCAAAATAGTTATGTACCCATAACTATGCCAAAATAGAACATAGAAACAAATAATTGCTAATAATCTGTCTATAATAGACAGTAAGACTTTCAATCAAAGTTATCCATAACAACTAACTGTAATATAAAACTCATGGATTTTAATCTAGATTTTTTATGACTTAATTTTGACCATGTGTAGAATGCATTTAAGTTTTATTATAACCTGCTGTAGCTGCATATCAACTAGATAAATTGCAGAAGTGAAAAAATTCTGAAAGCATATCAGAGGCAAAGATTCCTTTGTTTTGAGTTCAACTCCTGGTGATTATTTGGGCAGGTAAAATTCAAAATCTGAATTTATCCTTGTGAAATAATTAGGCCTAGGCCAAGTTCTAGCAGCATTTCTCACTAAAATGTAGTTTTCATTAAGTCTGATTTGCTTACATAGAAGAGAGTGGTTTTTTTTCACTATTACGCTGAGTCTTATAAATACTAAATAGATATACTCAAAGGTTTTTTTAGATCAAGGCATGACGGATAATAGAAATTAATTAGTATGAGTTGGTAAATATCAAATTGAACCAAGTTGATATTGCTGTACACATACAATTCCAAGAATGGGAATGTGCTACAGGCATTTTAAAAGCAGCAACCTACACAAAAAAGAATGGCAGCTCTAATTTGCTATACGAAGAGAATTAGAATAGAATGGACTACTGAGTTTTAGAATTGAGGGATACTTTTACTAAGCCAGCTCAAAATTCACAAAAATATGTGCAAGCTTTTAAGTTGTCCAGAATACTTAATTGACTAACTAGTAACAAAATAAGAGAGGGATAGCAAGAAAACAGGCTGAATTTGAAGCTCTGGCATCTGTACTCAGTTAAATCTTGAAACATAAGAAGGGGTTTTAAATTTAATAGGATTTTTTTCGAGCAACATTTTGTCAAAACAATATACCATAATGGATCAGAGTACAGTTATTATATGTCCTTTATAGATGGCATTTTCTGTTTTTAAGAAATGGAACATGGTGAGGATAATGAGCTTCAGTAAACAGCTGTTTGCTTGATATTATCCTATTTGTTTATAATAAAATGCTAAATTTAGTTTATGCACTACAGCTAACCTTTGTCTAGTAGCTAGTTCTTGGTTGAACACCCATCTGTTAACAGAATTATCTTTTTGTTGAATTTCTGCTTTTCTGCCTTGATTGCGATAGAGCAGTCATGATCTCATCTTCACCATGTGAATTATAAAGAACTTTTTTTTTAAAAAAAAAGCTGCTGCTTCAAATAATTTGTTAGCCTTTGAAGTTATTTGTAGAATTGCTGAACGCTTAGGAAGTTTTGCAGCTGTACTGTGCTTGTCAGTTTCTTTAATTTAATGGTAATGATTTTTGCTTATAAGATTGCATGTATTCTGGATTTTGCCTGTTTGCTGTGTAAGGAACAGTTGTTGCTTCTACACTTTTCCTAAGTTATATCTGTTACAATATTCTAAACAAACCCAGGCTATGCACTGGAGTTAAATTTATTCTATCTCTCCATATTGGATAATGCCCTAATGGGACAGGCCTTCTTTAATATACTTGCAAAAGCACTCTTTATCCAAAGAGTAGTGTGCTTTTGCAGATGTATATGCTTATTTTTTCTGATGACTAGAACAGTCTATGACTATATGAAACTGCTGATACGACACACCAAAATAACATATTAAATGTAACTCTGTGTTTTCTGTCAACTTTGACAGGAAGGTTGTTAGTGAACAGTGCTATATGTAGACATTTTTTTTCTCTAAATCTAATTGTTGAATGATTGGCCAAATATGTTGATGATTTATTTAAACAAATATAGGTGCACCTAATTCTTTTTTGAGTTAACAATGAGGCAAGTATGAACATTTACATTTGGTGCAACACACATCCTGTTCACTTAAAGTAACCTTTTCATTTAGAAATGCAGCAGGGTACAAAAATCAGTGTATTTTATTATACCATATAGTCTTTGCATTTTTGACTAAAATAATTTTATGTCTTCTGATACACATTTGGTTTAAAATAAGGCAAAATGTAGAAACAGTATACTGTGGCAAATAATTTGGTGTAGTATGCTTGTTTCAGTTAGTAGAAACTACAGCTTATTAGCCTGTTATGGCATGAATGCCTCAAATGCTTCCGCTATGCTGAGAACAATTATTTATCTAAACATAACATGAGAATTAAGAGGAAACCCACTGAGCTGATATTCGACTACAAACGTATTTTAGTGTGGTTTTGTTTTTGAAAATTTTTTCCTTTCTTCAGTGCTGTATTTATATGTAAATTTGAAGAACAAAACTCTTTATATAATGTAATATCAAAAAATTAATTTTAAACTTTAAGTCTGTATAACTGCTTCTGTAATTTCAAACAGAAGAGTATATGGGAATAGACAATATTTGGTACAAGTCTGACTTGAAATCTAAGCCTTCGGTATATTGGATCTCTTTGTCACACAATATAGTTTCCTCTTGACTATACTGGTTCTATGAACCACTTTTAAACATTATGTATTAAAATGCTTAACTTCTATTTCCATTGATTTATTTCTCAGGCTTAGGTTTCTAAGATTGTATTTATATTAATTTATTTGTATTGGTAATTGCAATTAATAATATACATTGTGAACATTTCTGAACTTGTCACAAACACTTAAGGGCCTTATTAAAATGACAAGTTTTAAAAGTTTAACATTAGCTTTATGATGCACAACCATGGTTTTTGGCAATTCTTTACAAGTATATGGCACATATTTCCTTGACTTTGCTATAATAGTTAACAAATTTTATATTTGTTTAAGCTGAGAGATCAATGCAAACAAACATTAGGATTAAGAAGAAAAATAACTATAATTACTATGCTGGATATAGTTGTCAACAGACATAATGATACCTGCAATACCTATAGTCCTCAGGTAATGACCCTTATTGGGACTGGAATTTCTTTTGCTAAGCAAAGAGGTAATAAAACAAAGCATCATGTGATGATGATGCTTAACAACGGCAGTCCCAGCAGCGGTTGTTAAACAAATGTATGTGACTGTCCTCCTGCCAGCTTCTCCATTGATTTTGCTTGTCAGAAGCGAGATGGGACGGCACAAATGGTGATCACATCTTGTCACGATCCATTCCTAGCTTGTTCCCTGCCAGCCCCAAGCCTTGATTCTTCCAAAGAATCTTGGAATTCTTCCAAAAGACACACTCAGGGAATCACTCAGCAAAAAGAAACCAATTGTCCTGTTCAAGCTGTGTCTTGCTCCTCCCACCTGCCTCTCTCTTCCCCTTCTCTGTCTCACCTTGTAGAGAATAGTTGAGATGAAGATCCTGTTATATTCTGTCACCCTCTGCTAACCATCATCATCTTCCTCTCCCCACCCTTGGGCTGGCTAATGACGGCTGGCTTCAAGTCCATAGCACCAGGGATGGCACAGCAGCAAATAGCAATGGCAGAATAAGCAGCATCCTTATCTCGGCCATGCAGTGCAGGATAAGCAAAAGGGCAGATTCGAGCCCAGTGCTGTCACAGCCCGTCCATTGGGGCTTGGGGCCAGCAAGCCCAGGGGAGGGGAGCAAAGAAGACCCAGATCAGCTGGGGGTTGGGACAGTGGAGTACAGTGATGTCTTCTTCTTGGACATGGCGTCTAGGGCAGCCGAAAGAAAAGAGATGGGGGAGGGGGGAAGATAGGTAAGTGAGAAGAGCTGAAGCAGAGGCTGTTCACACAAGGCAAGAGGTGACTTCGGGAAGCTACAATGGTTGTAAATGTGGGTTGGTCATCAAGCATCCAAATTTTGATTCCATGATGATAGGGACACTGTGAAGGTCATAAATGCAATGCTGGTTGTGTCCATTTTTTCAGCAGTGTAGTAAATTCAAATAGTTACCGAATGGTCATTATCCAAGGAGTACCAATAACACATTTTAAAATTTTTATTTCCTTTTGAAAGAAACCATGTTTCAGAAGTTTCCTGTAATCTTATCACATCAATATTTCTTATTTTGCCTACGTAGAAAATGTTTTTATATCTAACACAATATACCTACAATATAGTCTTAGCATTACCCACTCAGAATTATTGCACAAAAAACACCTTAATTTTGCAGAACTTGACAGTTTTAAGTAAGCTGAACATACTCTCCAAAGTCTTTTTCATTTCAATGGAAACATCTCCAGTCCACTTAAGATCCTTTTTTTCCCCGCTTCCTCTTCAGTGATAAAGAATTTTTTTATATTTGGAATTTGGAATCTGTCCTCGTGATTTCAGTCGTCTGACTGCTTCACGCAAATGCTTGGGTTGCAGAGGTGGCGATTCTCCCCATTTTTCACATACATCTAACGCTGTGCAAGACAAAAGTAAATCTATTATGCTAGCTGCCCAGTCACTGGATTAGAGCTGTGCAGATGTGATAGCAAAATCATATTTCTACATTCATTTTAGCTAAAGCAGTTACTGTGCATCTACAGAATCATTACTTTTTCTATACCCTGCTTATTTTGTGCAGTTCAGTGTAGTACACATAGTGCTTCTGCCTTCTGTTTGCCTCACAAGAACTAATCTCACAAGAACTAATCTAGGAGGGGGGTTAGGCTGTGAAAAAGTGACTAACCCACTCAATCAACTTAATGCCTAAGGGAGGATTAGAACTGTTTCTAGTCAAAAGCACTCTAAACACTGCACCAAACTGGCCTCTTAATGTTCTAAACTCTTCATAGAAAGCCTGTGAATATTAACAAAATATGTTGTCTCTGCTGCACATACACTTTTGTAAAATAGTAGAATTTTTTTGTGTTTGTAAGCAATGGGTGGAAAATAAGTAAAAGCATTTGTGGGTATATTATATTACTGTTATTACAGAAAAAGAAAAATTGTCTGAACAACAATTTTATTCATTTATACTTAATTTAAGTATCCCCTTTGCCAACTACAAAAAAGCAAATATGCAGCTGATAATATTTGTTTGCCTTGATTGAACAATTTTGTTTCTCTTAAAAATACTGACCTGTTATATATTAAGTAGCAATATACATAGCAATAGCAATAGCAGTTAGACTTATATACCGCTTCATAGGGCTTTCAGCCCTCTCTAAGCGGTTTACAGAGTCATCATATCACTCCCACAGTCTGGGTCCTCATTTCACCCACCTCGGAAGGATGGAAGGCTAAGTCAACCTTGAGCCGGTGAGATTAGAACCGCTGAACTGCAGATAACAGTCAGCTGAAGTGGCCTGTAGTACTGCACCCTAACCACTGCGCCACCTCATGTTAGGGAAAATAATAATATTTAGGAGTAAAATACTGCATAAAATAGCAATAGGTAAAACTTGATGTTCTGGTTTTCTGACTTCGATATAGCTATAACACAACATCTGGAAGACATTTTTTACCACACAACTATTTACAAGATGGATTACTAAAAGCTAAATAAAATATATACATGAAAGAATAGCTAGATTGTAGTAATTAGCAAGGTATGTCTTCAGTTAATGGAAGCTACAAACAACTAAGAACTAGATTATTCTTATACTTACCCTCTTCAACTACTTCTCCAACGAAGACTTTAGAAATTCCTGACATGGCAATAACAACGTTCTGAGACACGGAGGTTCCAGTAATTGACTGGATCAGCTGAGAAAGGAAGCAATTCCAGAGAATCCCATTTTTTAGATATTTCTTTTACTTCCAATTCTGAACACTACTGTGTACAATAGCATTCCCTTATCATCCATAAGCCACAGATAACATAGCCCCATGGATGGTGAGATTGCTGGAAAGCATGACACCTTTTAATGTTTTCAGAGGATGGAGAGAGAGAAAGTCTTTTGAAAGCAAACCCACTCCCTACTTAAAATCCATTAGGTTTAGGTTTATTAGATTTATAGGACGCCCTTCTCCCAAGGACTCAGGGCGGCGTACAACATTAAAAGAAACACATAATACAAAAGTTAAAAAAATTAAACAGAATAACCCAAACAAACCCAATAAGAATTGACAATAACATTTTAAAAAAATCAAATTTTGAATTAAAATTAACAATGATCAATAATTTATTTTGTTTTGTTCAGGCCAGGCTGGCATTAATTCCCCCACAGCCCAATTCTGTGCATTGAAATTGATGGCTTTCAGGACAGAAATGGAAGAAACTACCTCCAGTTCCCACTTTTCTTTTTAAAAAGAAAAACCCTAGTACTTTACATTGAAAAGTGAAAAAAGGCAACCATTTTCAACAGCTCAAACCTGAGGTGCTAGAAGGCTGCAGAGATAATCCCAGGGATGCATGTGAGTTTTCCATCTTAGTGTCAGCAGCAAAATTTTATGGTAAATTGATTGTGAGACAAGTTACTAGTGCATGATAATCAATACACATCAACAAATCTGTGAGCGAGATGGGCTGTTTCTAAATTTGATAAATAACTGGGGTCTCTGGAGCTCTTTGACCTTGGTTGTTATAAATAACCAAACAAACAAATACATGCAATAAATCAATCTTACCCGTTTAATAGCAGCCTTAGGAAAAGCTGATCGTCGATACATTTCATATCGATTTAGCTGTTCTTCAGAAAAAGAGGAAACCAGAATTCTGTGACAAACAATAATTACAGCACTTATTTAAAATTACAGAGTGAGAAAGTTACTGAGATTGTATAACATTCTGTTGATAAACACCGAGTTAAATCTAGCATTTTATTTCAGAGGTGATATTTCCTGAATTTTGCTCTAAACATTCTAGTTAAAGGCGGGTGACTTTGCCTATTTTTTCTAGCCTAGCAGCCTTTCAGTACAATTTCCCACAATGTCTAGAAGGTCCCATTCACAGAAAACCATTGGGTTTCGGGGGGGAAATAGAAATTTTAAAAAAGCCAAAATATCTCCTATTGCAGTGCTTCTTAAACATGCTTCCCACTTTTAAAAATTATGAACCCCCAAAGAGCCTTCTTTTATACATGTATTTATTTTTACCATATTAAAAATAAAAAATTATGCATCTATGGAATAACTACTGCAATATATAATAAATAATAATGATAATCTTTGAATTATGACTCCAATTGGAACTGCAGTTTCCCAACTAAGTGATGAAGTTGTAAAGCAATTCACTCCGCAAAAGTTTTTCTTTTTGGAATGGGGAAATGCACATATGTAAATTAATAAAAACAGTTCAAAGGAGAAAGAACAGCCTAATGCCAAGTGATAATTACTTTAAGCTAATTGGCAAAAGGATAGCTTTGCACTGATAGTTCAGTGGAAGAATTCTTGCCTGCCATGTGGGAGGCCTGGGTTTGATTATGAGCCAATGTGGGGGATTTCCCTTTTTTGAGAGAGACAGTTTGGTATAGTAGTTAGGGTTTCACGCTAGGAATGACAGACTATGAATTATAGTCCCACCTTAGGCACAAAGGCAGCTGAATGACCTTGGGCTAGTCACTTTCTCTCAGCTCTAGGAAGATGCAATGGGACACCACTTCTGAAAAGCCTTGCAAGAAAACTGCACGGATCTGTCTAGGTTATTATTATTATTGTATGCCATTATTACATTAGCCAGGAGACCACAATGTTTGCAGAATAGTAGGTTGGCTGCCAATTTCCCAGCCCTGTTGTATGACATGCTCACATACTTCCCAAGCTGTACCACAGGAGGGCGAGCTGGCTTTGCACCAGAAAGAAAGACAGGCAGCTCTTTCTGCAGTGTCATCCTAGGCCCCCTCCCTTCTTTTGAGCTGCCTTATAAACAGGTGCTGCAACTGGGAAAATTCAGAGCCAGCAGGAATCCTACTCCCTGCACAGAACAGCAACTCATCTCCCCACCAAAGTGGTACCTATCTATCTATTCACATAGAACATGCTTTTAAAATGTTAGGTGGACAGAAGATGAGACAAGGGACGGGAGCTCACCCTAACATAGAATGCTAGCACTCGAACTGCTAGAACAGAGATCATCTCCAGCCTTATTAAGTCACTAAGCCACTATGGCTCATATTTGTCTGGGTCAGTGATGGCTAACCTTTTTGTTGAGGTGTGCCAAAAGGGGGGAGCATGGGGGGATCGCACATGCGCATGCCCATAATGCAATGCCCTTGCCCCACGCATGTGCACAGGCCTCACTGAAGCCTTTAGAGGGAGAAAAATGGCCCAAAGGGCAACTCGTTAGGCCATTTTTCGCCCCATCCAGGCTTCAAGGAAGCCTCCTGAAGCCTGGGGAGGGTGAAAACCGGCCCAACGCGCAAACTGGAAGTTCGGGAATGGACTTCTGGGTTGCCCATTGGGTCATTTTTCTCCCTCCGGAGGCTTCAGGTTTCCCTGAAGCCTCCAGAGGGCGAAAAACCGCCCAATGCACAAACTGGAAGGCCATTTCCGAACTTCCAGTTTGCGCATAGAAGCTTCCAGAGGGAAAAAAACGCCACAAAATCAGCATTTCAGCACATTCATATGCGCTGCAGCTGACAGGGCAACGCCTCACGTGCCCTCAGAAATGGCTCTGTGTGCCACCTGTGGTGAGTGTGCCATAGGTTCGCCATCACAGGTCTAGATGATCCCTGAGAATCACACAAAATTGAACGGATGAAAAAAGAAATGACAAAAAGCCTGACATCACACTGAATGTTCCCCTAAACAGTTTCCATAAAGTGTCCATTAGATGGCAGTCTTAATTTCTGGAATTCCCTGACCAAAAACAAACAAACAAACAAAATATAATTTACCTTTTTAAAGAGAAAACGGCAAGATACACTCTATTCATTTAGCATTAACAAAAGCATGTAGATGGAGCAATACTCACTGCATTTTTTGAATCTCATCTTCATCAACTTTATTTTTTTTCTCTTTTTTCTCCTTTAGCTCTATTTTTATTTTCTTGGCTGCAATAGATTGTGATGTAGAGTCCTCTAACTCTCCAGGGATCAATTCACATGTTTCTTTGCATTTAATCTAGATAGAAAATTGATTATAACTCAATTATGTTTACAAAAAGACAAGCTTTTTTCTGAGGCAAGCTCAGCTCCTAGTTAGTTGATGTTCATGCAGCAAAGCAAAAGTGGCTTGAAACCACTTCCTGGATGCTTTTAATTTTTTTTAATTTTAAGCATCCAATATTTGTATTTATAAAGTATAGCTGTTGAACACCTAGTTTTTATAATCTTTCCGTCATACTAATACCTGCATAATACCTAACATAAATGTCTGCAACTTAATAAAGCAAGCTTTTAAAAATTTAACTATTATTCCGTGCTCCTTCAATGATGATAATTTGTATATTTGTGCATCTTCTGTACACTCTATTTACCAGTTATAATTCAAATAATGAGTGAAAAATCTGATGAAAATAAATTGGTGGATACAGTACTTGATTTTATGCTGGAATCATAGTAAGAGAAGTATAGTGGCTAAACAAATAAAATGAATACTCAATTATCATTTTTCATGTTTTACTCTCTTCCTATATACGTTACTGAAAAGTCTTGAACTGATCAGTCTTTTACAATGCCATGCTATGCCTTATCATTTTTAAACATAGGTTAAAAGAAAAATGAGCAACTCAAAACACACCCAGCAACATTTAATATTCGGGCATGCAGGATAAAGGTGGCAAAAAATGCTCTAACATTTTGTATTCAATATTTATCACAAGAATCCAAATAAGGAAAAGAGTTTCTAGGATCTAAAAAACTATGACTGTGTAGAGATAAACACAATAGTCTAGAAGGTAAACAAAATTCACCAGAAAACACCATCTACTATCTATATATCCTAAAACTCCGATTCCTGTAAGCCTTAACTGTATGAAACAGTGGGCAATAATTTTTGAACCAAAGTAAATTACTTTGGGCTGGCTTATAGAATGTGCCTAAAACCTGGAAATGGTGCATCATAGGGCAATCATTTTTGAACCAAGCTATCTTAAATGGCCTAACTTACAGAATGTGTTCAAAATCCGGGACCCGTAACTCTCAGTGGAATTGAAATGTGGTAAATTTTATAACATATTTTATGACACAAAAATGATCATAAACATCTTAAAACATTTCCTGTGCTGATGTTTGACTGCACTATACAGTTCAGGATGGGCTATTTTCAAGACAGATCTTTCTGTCAATGAATGTCAAATGTATACACTTTCCAGTGAAGGCAGTACATTAGAAGTTCCGTCATTGCGAAGGAAAAACCTCTAAAAGGGATCACGAGCTTCTAGTAATACGGAATTCCAAGGGAATAGGCAGGCGAAGACAATCCCCGTTACTTCGGGGCAGCAATCACCCTGAAGGATCAGCGATCTTTTCCCTCCTCACCTCTACAATCTGTACTTCTTCTTTGATGTCGACCGGTTCTTTCTCCTGGCGTTCCGCCACTTCTATAGCGACGACGGAAGACTCAACGGAAGAGGGGGAAGACACAACGGGCAGAAGACCATTCTCTTTACCAGGCTCCACAGCCTCGGCCATACTAAGCAGGATTATTGTCGCGCCTTGATGACGTACTAGGGCGGCACTGGGCACCTTGTTTCCATGAGAACGCACCACGCCCCCAATAGGAGAAACTAGTACTGCGGACTTTTGTCGCTGCTGTTGGAGAACTAAGCCTTGCGGGCGAGGTTGAAATCGCGGGTCCCAGGCGACGTCCTAGTTTGTCTAACCGACAAAACAATGCAAATCTGAGTCCGTCTTTTGTTGCTTTAGTAGCGAGCAGCAATACATACCAAACAGAATGAAAGGTAAACTAGGGCAAGGAACTCCAAAATTAAGAATGCAAATTATGCGTGTAAATTGGAATAAAGACCGATGCAGTGCTCAATACTCAATTTACACAACCCCACTAAGCAGCGATGCGGTAACATGGTGGGATTTGGGAGTAGCGTTTATATGAACCCCACCAAAGCAGACTTATACAGTTAAAAAAAGGTAAATGTTTTGGGTGAAACCGTATAATAATAAAATCCCTTGAACCCACGTGTTCCTGTTTCCTCAAAAAGCTATGCACAAAGGGTAAACTAAAGCATATGACTTTTTAAAAGGCTTTAAATTGAAATATCATAAAGAAAATTATAACAAAAATAATTATGTACTGCGTCCCTTCTTATGTTCATGGCTGCATTAATTGTTCCAGTACTCTCAGGTCACTGCTTCAAAACAAATGAGGGAAATTTAAAATAATAAGTTCTTAGAACTTAGAAAGTCAATGTAATAATGTCTTTCTAACTTTGAAATGACAAAACTGCACTTCTTTTAAAAAAAGCATCTGCCCATGTTTGAGTATATCATGTGGGGGTTCCTTAATCTTCCCATCCTAGATTACTTCCCTTTTTTTCAGAGCAAGATTTCCAAATATAAGACTTTAAAATAATATTCATTGATGCAAATATAGGTTGCTTAAAGCTTTAATACTGCTAGGGAGAAAATGTCTTTTTCTTATCAACCCGTACCATTCTGTGTCTGCACAACTCTGACAAACCACAATGGCTAAGCTAAAACTAAGCATGACACATTGGGATAATACACACATCCTGCTTGTTCTGGCACAATGATATCTAACTACAGAGGACATGTCCTCAAAACATCAGCTCCATCCAACTGCTAACCCATTGCTGAAGCAGTCTGAAGTCAGGTTTTCCAGTGTGAAAGTAAAGGATTTTCTTTCTTATCTTGACAATCAAAAGACTGCCTGGAGGAGGAAGTTTGGCTTGATATGGCCAGGTTCAGCTTCAACCTGGCATGTCTGCTGCGAAATCACTCCATCCTGTCTGGTTGCTAGGCATTGTGTCACCATTGTTATTTGGCTGTGGCTAGAAGATCAGACATCTTTGTGCAGTCTACTTCTTATTTTGCTGGATTTAGATATTACAATGCTGATCTCCGGGAAGATATCCTGTACTGTAACTTTATATTTATATTTCCACTATTAGGGAAAATAATCCCAGAGAATTTGCATGGCTCCCTCCCTCTCTCTCCCAACATGCATAAGAACTTAGTTTGATTGACAACACAGTGTACTAGTTGGTCCTCACAACCACAATCAAGCCCAACATTTATGTTGCTAAATGAGAAATTTGTTAAGTGAGTTTGTTCCATTTTACGACTTTTCTTGCCACATTTGGTACATGAATCACTGTGGTTCTTAAATTAATACGGTTGTTAAATGAATCTGGTTTCCCTGTTGATTTTGCCTATTAGAAGGTCGCAAAAGAAGATGACTCTGGGACACTGCAACTGTCATAAATGGGAATCAGTTGTCAAGCATCTGAATGTAAATCACATGACTATGGGGGTGCTGTAATGGTCATAAGTGTGAAAAATAGTCATAACTCATTTTTTCAGTGCCATTGTAACTTTGAAAATCACCAAATGAACTGTAAGTCGAGGACTACCTGAACTGTCTTGAAAATTAGATTGAGGAAATCAATCTCTTTTAGAAGAGAGATCAATATTTCTACAACTTGAACATTTTAAAAAGGTGTAATAGGTAGCTTTGCATGTCAAAAAGTTTGATATGCCCATTGGTAAACAAAGCACATGCTAGAACGTATTTCTAATCAATTCTTCTGATCACTCACACAGCCTTATCATGGGGAGACTTGCTGTTGACATGGTAAACTGATCTTGAGTTTCTATGACAAGACTATTTAGCTCCTAGTAAGTAAATGATTGTAAAAAAATAATTTCACAAATGGTGCTATTTAGAAGTTTTCCAAATTAATACAGATTAGGATTCTGATTTCAAGATGCAGTAATATGGTTGAGCATTAGATAGCATCTATGAAAACATTTAATAAAGAGAATACATATTTCAGTTATTTTTCACTGTGACAGGCATATTAAATTCATGAAGTTGATAAACCTGTATTGATTTTTTTTTAAATGTATTGGCAGAATGCCCAGAATGCACTGCATCAATTCATTTTTTTCCTGTGGTTGGGGACATTGGACATGACTGTAATTTCAGATGGGGAAAACCAGAAGTCTTTTACAGTATTGACTGATGGAGCTGTCTAGACAGCAGTAGCACAGGGCTTTGTCTTAGGCATGCATTATGGGCGCATTCAGTCCCACATTCTGAAATGGGAGGAAAGCACGGCAAAGCTGCTATGATAAAACAGTTATATCTTAGCTTATTATGTGAATCAACCCACCATGTTATGTAGTAATGGCTCATTTTGGTATTAAGGATATAAATATGATTAGGTATTTCATGATGTTAATTGAGTTTTGTTGCTATATGGGAGGTCTTTTTGAGAGAGATGTTGCAGAGGTCTGAAATTTAATAACAAATTTCTCTTCTCCCAAGTTGCAACTATGTTTAAAGTAGTTTCCTCAGTTCAGCTATGCTTCTTTTAAAGCCTATTTGTAATGGAGGTGAATTTCAAATGGGCATTTTGAATAACAGCAGTTGGAAAGCAAGTTAAACCCAGGCAAAAACTGTTTTACATGCAATCAGTGTGGTGATTTTTTAAAGTATTGATGACATGTAAGTATTGTAAATAATTTACTGAGTCCCCATTTCCCAATGAACATGTCAGTTTGTCATACTTATCCAAATTAATCTGAATTAAATTAATCCAATATTCTGCATTCAGGTAAAACACTGAACCTTTAACTAACCATACTGATTGAGTGTGACTAGGTTGGATTTAGCATATTTTGCATATATGGCAAATCCCTACTACGGATAAAAATAGGTGGGTACGTTTTCAACAGATCTATCTGCTATCTCCTTCCTTCTATCCATTTGTTAACTAAAGCACTTTCAGTACAATATCTTCAAGGCTAATTTCAACTACCTAAATTTCTCCTTATCAAAATTAATATTCAATCAATATTGAAAGGATTGGCTTTTAAATATTGATCTTTCAGTAACACATTACATTTCTGTGCTATTAATCTTAAATGGGCAGTAAGAAGAGTCTGTTCCTCCTTTCACTCCATCCAACCGATTTTCCAATTTTTGCATCACTTTTTTCATCTCCCAGATTTGCTGGTGTACTCATTAGCTTGAAGTTCATTTGGTAAACTTGTTTTCGTTCCATATAATGAATTGATGCTATAAATTGGATTTCAAAGAAATGTGCTTGAAAATAGCAAAGTTATCTGGACTACAGTAACTTCTGGGCATGAGATTACATTAAATTCTCCACATTCTAATGGAACTCAGTGGGCATGAGTCTTTGTTTACTGCACTAAAAATACGTTGATAAATGTTCTGTGACTTACCTGACCTTGGTAAGCAAAGTCGAAAACTGTTGCTCGGTTGTTCTCAATCATCCAGATGCAGCGAAATATCTAGCGTGTGTATCACTGCGAGTTTCTCTACAAACTTTGCATTGCTAAACTCAGTTACTTGAGAACAGCCTCAGCTAAAGAACTTCACTGGAAATTCCCAGCTCCTTATTCTTAAAGGACGAAGAGTTGGCTTTTTTTTTTCTTTGAAAATGTGGTTCTTTTGTTGGGAACGACCTTCTGTGCTATTCGAGTAGATTCCTTTCCCCCCGCTAAGAGTGGCCAAAATGTCGCGAATGAGTACGGAACTGCAATCGCCGGCCGTCCCCCTTCACCGTGTTTTTACCACAGCTTCGCAAGCGCTACCCGCTGTTAAGAGACAGCCGCCAAAGAGCGCGCCCGACCTCTCTGCCTATCTCGGCTTCATTAGCCGGACCGGGGCTTGGCGAGGCTCAATCGGGAGGCGTGGCTATTCTGGCCCCGCCCCGGAAGGACGCGCCGGCCGGGTTGAGGCAGCGGCGGTAGCCGAGGAGGACTAGTAAAGACCGGGGGCTGGTTTCCCGGCCCGCGTCGGGCCATGGGGAAAGAGCAGGAGCTTCTAGAGGCCGCCCGCACGGGGAACCTGCCCGCCGTGGAGAAGCTGCTTTCGGGCAAGCGGCTTAGCTCGGGCTTCGGCTCGGGGGGCGGCTCGGCGTCTTCGGGGGGCGGCGGCGGCGGAGGCGGCGGGGGGCACCCGCTTTCTAGCCTTCTCAGGTAGGTGCCTGGGGTGTGGCTGCCGGAGCTCTTGCGAGTGGCCGGGGTGGCGCTGCCGAGGTTGGCTGCGGGAGCCCGTGTCAGGCAGCTGTTTGCCTTTTAGGAAGCTGGGGGTGTGTCCCGGAGACTTGAGAATGCCCGGCGGTGCAATTGACCATAGGTACAATCTCCGCCCCCAAAAGTCTCACGGGCGTTGCGCTGGTTAGTGGCCGTTCGTGTGTTTAGGCTCAGCGTCGTGTTGGAATCTTTGGGGGGGGGGGCGGGGGGGGGCGAAAAGGTCTCAAACCAGCGCCAGGAGGAGAAGCGAATCGAAGCTGGCTTCGAGGCTCTGGGAGAAGCCCGGGGATTCCCTGAAGGAAAGGGGCTCTGACTCCGGCTTTCCTATTAAGGGGGCCAGAGCTTTTTGCCTTCTAGGACTATCTCTGGGAACGTTGGTTTGGGGAAACGCTTGTTGAAGTGATGAAACCTTGTAGGTTGAGGCTGTTGTGTATTATAAGGAGGGGGTCCTTTTGTTAATTAGTGAAGCCTATTTTGCTGCTCCTGCCTTCTTTTGTATGTTTTTAATTAAACATCACAGACATTTTTGGTATGCAGTTGATAGTCTCAACCTTCAGTTGAAGATCAGGTTTGGATTTAAACCTTGTGGTTTATTTTTTCTGTTTGTGGATGACTGTTTTTGGATGTCTGAGAAAAAGAATAGAAGATGTGAAAATGAATGCAAAGAGAAGAAAACATAAGAAATGTGAAGTTCAGAGGTACAAAAAGGTAGAAACAAAATTGTACTAGAGTTGTGTGCTACTGTCAAGGTTTCCACATCTTTGTAGTGTTCCTCTGTTTTGCTTTGGTCCAAATCTTTGGAGTATTTGTTCCTTTCTTTTGTTTTATTTTTCATTACAAAATAATTTTCTTTTATGCCTATTTCAAAAAACTAGCAAAGTTTCTCTTGATACATGTCAGGTGTCCCTTGAAGATTCTATATACTTTTATGAGAAGGTTTTCCTCTACATATGTTGAAGTGACTCAAACGCTTTTCAGTAATGCAGTTTAATGTCTAATGACTTTTTTGGCTATTTAAAGCTGTTATCAAGTGTAAAATGAATCTTCGTGGTTCTTGACTTTTATTCTGTGTTTTATGCATAAAGTCTAATATAAAGAATAGTTGCTAAAAATGCAAAAGTACCTATCTGGAGGTTTGGGGGCCTGGCCGTAATAAAAATCACTTTTACCAAGTGAACTTTAGACAAAGAGAAATCAGCTTAGGCTGTTTGCCTAAACTGTGTCTGGATCTGTGCACTTCACACTATCGGCTTGTTATATATTGCTTAGTAATTTTGTGACTGAATGCAAAATATTGCAACTTGTCTTTGCCTTCTGTAATTGTAAAGCAGTGCTTGGCAGTTGAATTACAAATATCACTTGAGTTCATACACTGCATTAGGTTACAATACAGGTTTTTTCATTTTAGCATGATGTATTTTATGATTCTAGCCATTTTGTAAATCATGGTTGATACCAATATATTCAAAGACAACCATTTGTGCCTTAGTATATAAGGCACAGCTAATTAAAGTATGTGAACTCCGTCACTGAGCTGTAAAAATATTTTAACTCTTTATTCAGTCACAGTAGTAAATTGTGACTGTAGTTACAGAGAAGCTGCTTTCTATACCAGTTGAAGTACAGTTAATTGTACATGTTGCCTGAACTTTATATAGTATGGACATTCCCCACAGGTGCCAGATTATTCTGTACTTTAATATTTCTAAATCTTCTTTCCTGAAATGACAGTGATCTGAAGGTCTTAATAGATGCTTCTTCACCTATGACTTTCCTAGGTTCCCAACACCCTTAAGCAGGTTTCCGATCATCCTATGGTAAAAGTTCCAGTCCTACAAACAATTAATGTGAGTAAACAATTGGACTCATTAGGAGAATATCTTTGCATTTGAAATTAAATGCATGCCTGTCTGTTGGAATTGGCTAGAGCCTGTGATATGGCATGTGGGCATATTCTGTTTGGAAGCATGGTTTGAATACTGTTTCTGGAATGTATGCTTTAGAAGGAATTAACATTTGTCATGTCTGAGAATTTGGCAGTGAATTATAACTTACTGAATTTCCTACCAAGCTTTGGTGAGTCTGTGGATTATTCTGTTATACAGAATACACAGTGGGGCTATTATAAATGTAGACCTGCTGGAAAGGCCAGATTGCTTTTAGGAAAATATTAAGTAGCATCCAGAATGTTTGTTGGTTCTTTAATATGAGTTATTGCTAGAGGAAAGGAAAGATTTTTAATTTACAAATGTGGCCAGTATATTTAACCATAGAAACACTAACCAGATTAAAGGAAGAATTTGAGGATGTTCTTTGTGTCCTTTATGATGATAAAGATGTTATCATTCTCAGATTTTATATGGCCCATTATTATGACTTGAGCCATGATCATGTAGTGGTTAGAATGCAGTATTGCAGGCTAATTCTGCTGACCACCGATTGCCATTTAGGCAGTTTAATTCTCACCAGCTCATGGTTGACTCAGCCTTCCATCCTTCTGAGGTCGGTAAAGTGAGGACCCAGATTGTTGGGGGTAAGTGGCTGACTCTGTAAACTGCTTAGAGAGGGTTGTAAAGCAACTATGAAGCAGTATATAAGTCTGATATTGCTATTACCAAGAGGATTGCCAAGAAGGAAATACGAATCTTAACCCATTTGCTATAGTTGAGATAGGATTCCAGACACCAAGGCTTTGCATGGGAATGTATGACTGGCTTTTCCTTGCTAACACTAAGGTTGGACTGGAACGTTGAAAAAAACATCCCAGAAGAAAGCAAGGGCAAATTATTTCTACACTTTTGCCAAGAATACAACATACATGTCCATAGAATCGTCAGTTGAGGTTATCTTTGCCTGCCTGTTGTATGTAATATTAATGCCTGTTAAATAGTATATTACTGAAATAATTAGTTACTTTGTGTAATATTTTTATTGAAAAAAAAATATGGTCATTAGAACCTGAGGGTCATTGGATATAAGATGGGTGGCAAATAAATTTCTTAAATAAAATAACTCGACACATAATCATATAATATTTTACTGTTCATCTATCTCTCTTTCAGTTATTCAAATTAAATTTGTTTCTTCAAGTCAGTCTTGACTCCTGGCAACTATATGAAGAAATGCTGTCTCCTTGGCAAAATTTTCAGAAGTGGCTTGCCATTTTCTTCTTCCTAGGGGTGAAAGAGAGTGACTTATCCAAAGTTACCCAGATGGTTTTGTATTTTGCCAGGTCTAGAATGTGCAATCTCCTAATTTCTTACTTGGTGCCTTTACTTACTATACCAAACTGGATTTCTTTATTATTATTACTATTACTACTACTTCATAAATTATGCTCAATTTGCAATGGAGACAACAGAAAAAGGAAACAGAATTTCAGTGATATGATATTTCAAGTGAGTTTGATGACCAGAGTAGCTTATTTATAAATAAAGAATGCAGGACCTAGGAATCTGCAAAATAGAGAGGTACCTGAAATAACTGTCACTCTTATGGATTTTCTAAATCTGCTCTTTAGAACTAAAAGTTTCATTATTTAGGAGCATGAAGAGGATTCTTTTCAGCTACACTGAAACTTGGCATAATATAATGTATGCTGAGTAAATACTATGTTGGAAGAATGAAAGTGAGATTCAAAAGATTAGCATTCTCATCATAAATACCTAAGTGGTGGAATAATTTAACTGGTATCAGGAAAAAGGCATAGACTGGCTAAAGCCAAAAGTCAGAAACTAATTTCCAGTCCATGGGTTTGTGGTTGGTTGTTCACATATTTTGTTTTGTTTGCTCTGGATGGGGTTGTGTTTTTCAACCAATCATAGTTACAATTCAGCAGCATTCAAATATGGAACTTTTTCTTTTGGAGGTTCACCTAGTGCTTATGTTGATTTTTTTCTTTTTTTGTACCAGGCAATCTCTCTTTCATTGCGACATAACTAAAATTATGCTATGGATTAAATAAAAATAGGGGAACTTGCAGAATTGCAAAGTCTTAGCTGGAACTCTTGCACACTCCCTATGCATCTTTTGGATGACATTCTAATCTTTTACATTAGATACTCATATTCTTGATTTTATTTGTGTTACTTCAAGCAGAAACAACATTACTAAACTTGTTTTGGGGTTGGCCTGGGGAATTATTTTTAAATAAAAATTTGAAGCAGACATTGTATACATGCTTTCCTGCCCAAATTATGCCTGCGTATCAAGACTGGAAAAGTATATCACTTCTCCTTTCTCTTTTGAAAGTGTGTACATTTCAGTTGCAAAACTGTAAAGCTGTAAGTAGGGAAATGATCTTGCATTCTCTTAAAATATCTCTAGTTCGATTCAGCAAAATAGTATCATGCTGACCAACAGTTATTTTCAAGAATACCTTCAAGTTGACTTATGTATTTAATAAATTCATATTGTGTGAACATTGATTATTTGGAATTTTTTTAATAATACTCCCAAATGGTGGGAAGCAGGGAATAGATTGAGCTAAACTAGATCCTTCTTTATTCTAGATATCTGAAATGATTTGGTACATTTTTAGTAGAACAAGAGAATGTAAATGAAAACACTGGTTTTTAATGCAGTACATTAAAAAAAAGTTCTCACTGATCTACAACATTTAATTTTCTGACAACATTAAAACCAAGAAAAATATTTTCCTCATTCTTTTCTAGAATAAGGAAGCTGTAAAAAAAACTGTGAGGCATTTTGTCAATCTTCGGTCACGTTGCTATTTTAGCTACATGAATTATGTATAGCTTCACTTGTTCATAAAATTATTGTGCTTGGCCTATTACTGGTAGAAGTGTGATTCATCATTAAAAGATTGGTTGAGTGATTTTGCCGCATCTCACATTTTAAGAATCCAATGATAAATTATATAGATTAACATTTTTTGATAATAAAACTAAAATAGAGACTGATCTAGTGAATTCAGAGCTTTCTAAGAAAGTAATATATAGTAGGGCACTGATTTGAAAGAGGTGTTTCAGGGACTATATTAGCATAAGTAAATATAGTTCTCAGTTGTACACACACACAGACACAGACACACGTGTTATCCCTTAAAGTAGTCTTCAGGGCTTTCCAAAGACATAGCTGTTTTAGGGCTTTGAAGAGAGATGTTTCCCTAGTGCTGAGCATACCTCAGGGAGCATCCCTTTTGAATGCTTGGCTCAATATTGGCATAAGCACAGTTGTTCTATTTGTTGTTTTTTTTTATATTACTCTGCTGAATCAGATACCAAGTGTCCAGCATCTATAGGTTGGAGAGAGGTTACAGTCTCCTGCTGGCCAACAGTTAAGACGATCTCTGTAGATCAGAGATGGAGGATGTAAAAGGAACTGTTTTTGTCTCTGGATAACATATTTGATACCCATTATTTAAATATAGTATTACACATAAACTTAACACGTTCATTTTAAAGATTTACTAAACTCTTTTTAAAACTATTTAGAAAGCATGTCTGTATCCCTCAAAGTCCTCAGAGTTGTGTGAATGTTTTACATTGACATTAATAAAAGAATTATTAACTTCTTGTTAAAGAAAAGGAAATATGGTTTAGAGTGACCTTTTCCAAATTAGTGTCATCTTGAAACGTTAAGATATCTTCCTTACTTGAAGAAGATGAGACAAAACTATAAATGGCAACTAACTTAGATGAAGAAGCAATCAAAATTGTCTTCGGAATAAGATAAGATCATGTATGTGAGATCCACTGCATAGACATGGGGAATTACACTTGGATCACGGTAACTTGAGAAAAAAGAAAGGTTTACCTGTTTGGATAATGTAATCGCCTAAAATCGAGATGCAGAGATGGACATCAAGTACCACATTGGAAAAGCAACCGCTGTTTTTTAGCGCATGAATAAAATCTCTATAGTGATCCTGATAGCAATTTATGCCAGAGACATCTGGAAGGCATCAGCAAGTATTAATGTCTTCATTGTATCTTAAAGATTTGTTATTTTGACCATGTTACTAAGTCCTCCAAAAGAATTTTTCCTGCAAATTACATAACATTGTAGCACGCAGAAGACTTGCAGGTTATATTCTCTGGCGAACAATTGAAACCACAAGATGGCAGTGAGCTGGACAGTCCCGCTATGCTAAACAATTCCAAATTTTCTAAAAGTTCTATGAGTTTAGCAATATATAATTTTGCCTACAGTATAGACTAGTCCAGTTTTGCCATTCAACTCAGTCTTACAGTGTCAATCATGCAGAAAGAAAGGGGGAGGGAGGGAGGGAGAGAGAGAGAGAGATGGGAGCAGGGAAGGAGAGAGAATGTCTCTGTTATCACTTGCTATCTTATCTTTTCACTTGGAAGTAGAACGTTGCCTTGGTACTAGAGACCAAAAACAGTACTGGTAAGTCATATAAATATATGCATGTGTCAAGGTACACAAAAAATAACCTTTCCCCTTCCTTCCTAAAGAATTTGCAAAATTACTTTTCTTTTAACTGTCTATGACTAAGCAGGAAATAAGCTATATAAAATAGATGCAAAAGTCAAGGAATCTTAGAAGCCTCATTCCTCCAAAGGCAATATTTGAAGACAGTCCCACTGGATTAGGTTAATATTTGGATAAATACTTGTGAGTGAAGATAATGAGTTCTACAGGAACCAGGGAACCAGGAAGCATAAATGGTTTAAAGGGGGAAAGGATAAATTTAAAAAGTTAAAGTAATGTCCTTGAGCAGAACTTTAGAGCTGGAACACATCTACCTTTATCAGGAACTCATCCAATAAACTTAAACATGGCATCTGTTTGATGAGTTCTCTGTGCATCTATTGATGATTGTAATAAAAAAAATAGCACAGTGTACAAATTCTTAGAACAAAGAATTGGAGCATAGAGACTGATGTGATAGCATACATCCATATGGTAAGCTGTTTTAAATGTTATACTTGAAAATTGGAGAGTATACCACAGGGATGCTGTTTTCAATGGCATCACTTTAAAGCAGTCTTCCTGTCTTGGACTCTGTTCAAATATGTGGACTTCAGCTTAGCAATTTTCAGCACTTGACATTTGGAGAACATCTAGCTCAGTGAAGATTGTTTTAAGGAATGTAATGTATTCTACTTCTTAGAATTTCTGAATATATTGAATGGCAATTAGTACACAAATTGAAGGATTTGTATAATTCCCATCTGAAATACAACTATACAACTATTATCTCTTTTTAAATATAATCATCATGACCCTCCCTCCTGAACCATCCCCAGACCTTCTGAAGGGGTCCATGAAATCAAAATTATTGGCCAGGCCATCTTGAAAAATAACATATTAAAATACCATTAAATGATCATGACAAAGAGTAGCAGCTACAACATCCTCAATTTTAATTTTAAAATGCAGTAAATAATGACAAAACCCATACAAACAAAAGCTCATAAAAGTAGGGTGGGATCCTGAGAGAAACGTTGTTTAGAGGGAAATGACTTCTACTTTTAATCCCATCTGCCTTTAGTCCATCATGGCAATATATATCTGTGTCTTCTCTAGAGGTGTGATTTAAGTAAGATACTTCTTTGAAGTATCTTAGCTGGAAGATTATCTGAAAATATAACAAAAAATATGATTTTGGCTTAGGCAAGTTTTTAAGGCACCAGACTTGATTTCCTTCCCTCTCAGGAGAATATAAATTCAATTCAATAAGACTCCAAATGGCCTTCCTTTTAATAATGTTTTACTTGATTACTGAGTGTTTAATGATTACTTTCATTTTACTACCATTTAAGAGCAATAGAACAATTATACTTTGCTAGTGTCCCTACAGCCTAAAGTGACATAAGATAGCACAAAAAAGGGGGAAGGAGAGGGAGAAGGACAATCTGAGAAGTGACCTTCCTGAGAGTTAATACAAAATAATCTGGAAGCTGTAGGCAGGGGTGGGTTCCTACTGGCATTGGTACCCGTTCATTTCGTGCACGTGCCAGAAACATGCTGTGCGTGTGTGCACAGTTCAATATAAATTGTTATGCACATGTACAACAAACATGAACTAATAAAAACCATGCCGGCAATGGTAGTGGAGACCGGGGAACTGGTTTGAGGGTGTGGCCAGCCTGGGTTGCTGCTGGTTATGTGATCCAGGCCAAATTACCACTACCAGTTTTCCCGAACCAGTGCGAACTGGTAGAAACCCACCTCTGGCTATAGGTTCTCTAAGGCCAGTTTGTAAGAGACTTACCAACAAACAAGCATACAGACTGATCATGCAGTCCTGAAATCTGCTGTTTCCTCCCACAAGTAAGCATCACTGATAAACTGTGGACATGTTTTTTGTGCAATATGTTATTTAAATAAAGGAAATTATCTTGTTCCTCTCTACATAAGCCAACAAAAAAAGCAAGCTACTTTTCTTTTCACATGTAAGAGGAGCATATACTATGAATGAGTACAATCCTAGGTTGGTGATTAGCCTTCTAGACCCAAATCAGAAACTGCTGGCTTCTTGGTTATTTCTTCCATTACAGTTAAGGGGTGATGATGCCACTGCAATTCTGAGCAAATGATTTTGCTGGTCTTCCACATGGGGCACTTAGAACTGATGGCCAAAGAAGGCGGGGGGAGAGAATCCAGTTTATTGGGAAGGGAATGGAAAAGAAAAGAAATCAGGCCATAGGAACCAAAGTTTCACATGGTAAAATATACAATATATAATAAAAGTATACAGTTAAAATATTAATAAATATTTAATTAATACAGAATCCAAATAAAATAGCAGCGCAAATCTATAATCCCACCAAAATAATATTACAGCCCAAAAGCCCATCAGAGGAGCTTCATGTTGAGCTGCTTCTGGAATGCAGTCAAGGTGGGAGCCAATCAGAGCAGAGGTGGGTTGCAAATCCTAGTGCTACCAATTCGCTCGTGCTTGCGCACATGCACAATGCTTCTGTGCATGCATAGAAGTGTCCAGGCATGTGGGTGGAACCTCATGCCACTACCGGTTTGCCTGATCCGGGCCAAACCGGTGTCAGGTTCCAGTTTGGCAAACAAGGAATAAACAAACATGTAGTTCAAAGTGTAGATTGTATTGTTCTCCTTGACGCACCGGCACGTTCTAACCATCACCCAGTGAAACACTAGAGTGAATTGAATTCAGAGCTACTGCTGAGTGCTCCCTTCCACTTTTAAGTGTTACTGCAGGTCCTCCCCACCACCTTGGCGTGCCCCCAACAATGCCTGTAAGCCTGAATGGATGTAGGCTTGTCCCACGGACAACTTTGAGCGCAGCCCATTGCGCACGCTCTGATCCTGGGCAACGGTTCCAGATATCAGCTGGGAGGCGGGCGTCTCGTGCAGCAGTAGAACAAACCCCTTTGCCCATGTGGGACGCTGAGGGGGATCGATTGGCAAGCACCCCTGTGCACATGATGTCGGAGATCACTCGGCTGCGGGCCCTGCTCCAGATGACATGGTCAAACGCTCGGCGACAACCCCTGGGTCCAACATGCATGTACCCGATCTCCCATCACCCCCCCCCCCCAAGTGAAGGGCAGCCCTGAACCTCCTGGCATGGCGGGCTGACAACTGGGAGCAACCCACCTCTGAATCGGAGGTCTCCACTAGAAAGCCCGTCTGAATGATTGGCAACACCAAAAAGCAATGTTGGTGAGTTGCATACCCTCTTTTCTAGCATGGGGAACTTTTCTAGCATGGCAGTTTCTCCCAAGTGGATCAAACTGGCCAGAGTTAATTCCAGTTGGAAGATATAGTTCTGTATGTAACTCTATGCCATGCCATGTAGGGTTTTATAGGTTAGCACCAGGACTTTAACTTGTGACTCGAAGTATATTGGTAACTGGTGTAGTACCTGTAGCATTGGTGTAATGTACTGCTATCAGCTAATGCTTGGTAAGAAATGGATTACTATAGTTAAACCAACTGCGCCCTCTGAGCAATCTTTAAAAGTGCACCACTTACAATATTTATAGCAAACCCAACAGGTAGTGATAAGGACATTGATCCTCCAATCCCAGGGAGGCTGCAGTTGGTATTTCAGCTGAAACTGGATAAAGCAAAGGCATCCTTAAATATGATCTCCACCTGCTGTTCCAACACAAGCTGCAAGTGCAGGAGGACCTTCAAGTTCAAGTTGCAGACTTTTGCAAACATTCAGGATGCAGGGAGTTGTTACCAGTATTTTCTAATGGAGATAATTACCTTGTCTATTCCTGCTTTTTCATGCATTATCAGAATATCTGTATATGAGAGTATCCATTTACTTATGTTAGACAGATAACATTAGGTTTTACAGACGTTCAGAACATATGGAGATAATAGCTGGAAGAGGGAAAAATAATGCTGCAAAATATTGAATATTCTCAGAGGCTAAATGAAATTTTATAACTTTTGGGGAGGAAATACTAACAAACATTAAACAAGATATTATAGATTCCACTTGTAAGGTTTATAATAATAATGCTGCTTTATTTTTTTAATCTCTGCTTGGTAATATTGCAATTAATTATGACTTCTCACTCAGTTGGCTTGTCTGATATTCCACACCCTGTGTAGCAAACAACTGTTAAGTAGGTCTCTCTTAGCTGTGAGAAATGTGATAAGTGTTGATTGTGCACTGATTTTACTTGTACTGTGTTTACATTTACATTATTCTTTATCATGTTAAGGTTTCTATATTTGCAGGCCAAACAATGATTGCCAGTTTATGAAAAATGTAAGAACTTTATCACATTAACAACAGACTTCCATTTGTAACTTGTAATAGGTCAGAAATATTTTTTTTTGAAATTTTGTATTCATAATTTGAATTTTTAATCATTCTAAAATGAGAAACAATTCCATTTTTATTAATTAATAATCCTTAATTCTCACTTTGAGTGGAGGAGGCCAATAGCTTGGCAAAGCCCTGTTTTTTATGTCAGAAATCTAGAATAATTTGGACAGTCTTTCAATCTCATTGCCATGTCAGGTGTACAAACTAGGCATTCATCAGAATATAATTATTAACTTGACATAGGTAGGGTTTGGTATCATTAATACATTCTTCATCTTCTCCCCAACTTGCTTCCAATCAAGCATATATTCATTTTCTTCTTCTTTAATTTATTCGACACATTAGCTTGCTGTGACATTTGGGCAGACAGTAATTATCGCTAACTATATAAACTGCCTCCAAACTATGGTTTGAAATGTATTGCTAAGTGAAGGAAGAGGAGGGGGTATGAAACCTGTGTAGTAATGTTGTTGACAAGATAGCAATTTGATTAGCACATTTTAACTATGTCCATATAATAAGAGGAACACACCTTCATTGCTGTGGTTTTGTTTGCATCTAGTTCGTTCACTATGGTTTATTATAAGCATCAGGAAATACAATAGGATTAAAATTGTTGATGGCAGGGATTATCAAAATTATTGATATGGACCAGTTTTTTCTGAATATGTCTAACATAATTGGCAATCTTGAGTGTCAGTTATCTCTAGTCATTTGGCTAAAGAATACATGTGTCATCTGGGATGGAGCATTTTATTGTCAGTATTTAGACACTGAATTGAACTGAAGTTTATGATAAAACATTTAAAATAGTTGTTTCATACAAATTGATATTGGATATAGTGGACTGGATGAGATTTAACTATTGAAATCTGTCATTTGACAGGCAGTTCAACTTTAACTTAACTGTGGATGCAATTATACCCCCTTTGGAAAGTCATCTTTGCTTTTTGGCATATTCCTAATTGAATAACATAGTGCTTTTAGATGGTGCTGATATCTAAAAAAATGATAATGGGGTAAGATTTAAGGAACCCAATCTTGTAATGTCTCTGTTTTCGTATGAGATTTCCTGCATTCTAAAGCTATTTATTTCATAACTTGAAACTTGATGCCAAATTGTGTAGTGGTATTTATTGCTTTAAAAAGTAGTTTGCCTCTGTCCTAAATTAGTATTGAAACCTGGATTCTCAAATTTGATAGGATGTTTACATGCACAATTAGAGCTAGAATGCCAAAGACATTCTGAGAGCTGTCTGAGCTGGCCATATTTATATATGTCTTTATTACAGCCCATTTGGGATATCTGTGGTCTGCTTTTCAGAAAAGCTCAGAAGTTACAACAGCTCTGGATAATTGATTGGAGCTGGGCATTGGGATCAAATAACTCATCTGTTAAAACAGTTCGATTACTTATCTATTTCCTTCTACAAAGTGATTGCTATAACCTGTAAGCTTTTGGGACTTAGTGTGAGGATATGTGAATGATCATATCCTCTCTTGTAAATTTTCCTGTACTTGAAATTCTAAGGTTCTTCTTCTGTTTGGGTCGCCAAATCAGAAATATATTTTGCAGAAATATGAGAGTGGGCCTTCTCAATGGCCATTCTTAAGGTTTGTAACTTCCTGATAAGTGAGTTCAGGCAGGTTTTATGTTTTATCCTTCTGATTGTATGCTATACTTTTCCGGAGGAATTTTGCAGGATTAGCCAGGATTGGCTATTGTGATGTCCAATTGGCCTCAAGACAGAGTTAATTTGAAGCCACGTCACTGTGCTCCTTGCTTTTGGTTCCCAGTTTCAACTCTGTCTGGCCAAAGAAAGACAGGTTGCTTTTGGTTCCTGATACTTCCAAAAACAATCCAGTGCCATCCTGCAAATTCCTTCTCCATGCCTTCTTCCCCTTGCCTCCATCTGATACCTGGAAGCCTTCCCTTGGCGTGGCTCGCTCCTGGCCGCCGGTAAGGGATTTAAAAGTCGCTTCTTGGGGCTTTAGAGGCAGGACGCCATTACAGCGGCCATATTGGGGTCTCAGTTCCTGCAGGCTGCATGGCCTGGGACAGAGGCTACTATGAAGCCTCGTTTTCATCCCTGCCTTCCTGGGTAGTCATCCTTTCTACAGCGGCAGCAGCGGCAAGGCCCTGCAGGCCCAGATCGACACCAGGAGGCCTGGAGCTGCATGGCTTGCAAAAGGGGCAGGAAAGGTTTACCAGAGGCTGATTTCGTCGCGTGGAAGCAGTGAGTGATTGGGGGAAGCTGTTTTTGGTCGCTGCTGTTTCTGGTGGGCTGAGCCTGGTGGAGCCCTGATCTGGTGCCATGGCAGATGCAGAGGAGAGGCCGGATTTCCCCCCCCCCCCCATTGTCCCCTGGAGAAGGGACCTCCAGTGGGGCTCGAGTGAGGCCCACAGCCTCCGTGAGACTGCAAAAAACTGCAGCAGCTGAAAAATCCTCCAAGGCCTTGCAGAAGGATGAGGAAAGGAGGCACAGGGCCCTGGAAAAGCAGGTGTCCAGGGCTGAACAGAGGGGTAGGCCTAGTTCTCCCTTGAGGTCTAGATCGCCCATTAGATCCAGGTCTAGGTCTCCTCACAGGGGAGATTCCCCAGTGTATCTCAGGGACATTTCACTTTCCCCCACTCTCCATGGTGGAACAGGGCCCCTAAGGGATCCTTTTCAGTGCAGGGGGATAGTCCCATCAGCCCATCATTGGCTCCACAGTCTGAAGGCTGTGCAGAAAAGGAGAAGGATTCCTTCGTTAGAGACATGGAGAAGCTTCCAGCAAGCATTCAGGGGTTTATCTTCTCTGCAATTTCACATGGAATTTCTGATGGGTTACAGAAGGGGTCTGTGTGACCCGCAATGGTGGCAAAGGTCCCGGGGAGGGGTGCCACTGCTCAGGCCAGGCTGAGGCCTTCCCCCTTGGAGATGTGCCGGCCTGTTCCTCCTTCTCTGCCTAGCAAGGGTTCCATGGCAGGGGATCAGGTTCAGAGAGAGGTAGATATGTCTGATGATGAGAATCCCTCAAAACCTGGGGCACCAGAATTCTCTGGTCTGGTTCCTCCAGATTCGTTCAAGTCATTGTTGCGCAAGGCCAGGGCCACAGCGCAACTGGGTGAGACGGAGGGCACCAAGTTGGGTGCCAAGGAGGGTGGTCCGGAGAAAAAGCCGGAGGATCGAGTTTACTGGCCTCCTCCAGCGAAGGAAGATATACCTGCCCCTAAGTTGTTCCTAGAGGTAGTTAAAAAGCAGTGGGAAAAGCCAGGAACATTTCCCAACCCCAGCACCAGTGATAGGAGGTTCTTTAACATGGAACCTAGTTTCTCTGAGGCGTTGTAGATGCCCACAGTGGACTTTCCAGTGGTGGCATTGTCGTCCATGTCAACGGTAGTGTCCGGTAATGTGGTTGATTACTTGCAGGCCGAGGACAAGAAGGCAGAGCTCACCCTTCGTAAAACATTCCAGTTTTCCGTGTGGGCCATCAAGACAGCTGCCTCTGCGTCGTTCTTCAGCCCTCTCTCAGGCAGGTGATCCGACACCTCCTAGAGATTAGGGCGGTGGAATTGGTTCCACCGGACCAACCTCTTTGTCATTCCGAAGAGTTCAGGGGGATGGAGGGCGATTCTGGATCTTAAACTGCTAAATTTTCACTTAGTCTATATAAGATTCAAGATGGCATTGCTTAAATCCATCTTGGCGGGGGTCAAGCACAGTGACTTCATGGCCTCCATCAACCTGATGGAGGCTTACCTCCATATTCCCATCTTCCCTGGCCATCGTAAATATCTCAGGTTCTCCTATTTAGGTAGCCACTACCAGTATAGGACACTACCGTTTGGCTTGGCGTCGGCACCTCGGACCTTCACTAAGGTCCTAGCCACAGTGGCAGCTTACCTCCGTGAATGCTCTGTCATGATCCAATGCTATATTGATGACATCTTAGTCATCAAGTCCAAGCAGCATCGTTTGAGTGGGCGAGGGAGGATCTTTCATTGGTGGTATCCACACTACAGCGGTTAGGTTTTTCAGTTAATCTAGATAAGAGTTCCCTCATTCCCACCACCAGGATTCCTCACCTGGGGACCATCATAGACTCTAAGCTGGGGAAGGTGTTCCTGTCCCACGACCGTAAAGTTAATTTGTTAGCCTTAGTTAGATAAGTTAGAAGTCAACGTTTTGTTCCTGTAGTAGTGCTCTCCAGCTTGCTGGGGAAATTCATTTCTTGCATAGACATGGTGCCTTGGGCTCATCTACATGCGAGGCTGCTCCAGTGGCGTCTCCTGCTGCATCAGAGGTCAAACTCCAGCAATTCTGAGGAAAAGGTTCCAGTGACACCACCACCAGCTGTCATTGAGGTGGTGGCTCTCCCCAGCGCTACATGAGGGCTGGGAGTTCCGGGAGCTGGAGCGCTTCATCTTGACAATGGACGCCAGCTTGTATGTGTGGGGAGCTCTCTTGGAGTCCCGGATGGCGCAGAGGCATTGGACCCGGTTGGACCTCCAACACAATATAAATTGGCTGGAACTGTGAGCGATTCACTTGGCATTGTGGCACTTCAAGGACCATGTTCAGGATCAAGATGTCTTGGTGCTGACCAACAACGTGGTGGCGAAGGCCCACGTCAGCCGACAGGGCAATACACACTCCAGGCTCTTTGAACCGCGGCGATGGCACTCGATTGCTCGGGGCAGAGCACATCACAGGAGTGAACAACCATTAAGCCAACTCGCTCAGTCGGGCCACGGTCGACTACGGGAAGTGGTTCCTTTCTCCGAAACTGTTCCTGGCCATCTGCTCCAGGTTTGGCCATCCAGAGGTGGATCTGTTTGCCACACCACAGAACGCTCCGGTGGATCGGTTCTTCTCTCAGTTCCCAGCTCGGGGGATGGAGGGAGTCGACTCGCTTCGGATTCCGTGGCCAGAGGGCCTGCTCTACGCCTTCCCTCTCCCTTTCCCTTCTCTCTGGGGTGGTTCGGAAAGTGCTATCAGAGAAGGCAGAGCTCATCTTAGTGGCGTCCTACTGACCACACGGGGCGTGGTTTGCGGACCTAATATGCCTGTCAGTGTCACACCCGTGGAGGATCCCAGGAAGGGATGTGGACCTCAGATAGGGGAATCTGGTGCCTCCTGAGGCACACAGTGTCTGCAGCTAGTTGTGTGGAGATTGAGCGGGAGCGCCTAAGGGCCTCCCAGATTTCACAGAGAGTGATCTCCACAATTGAGGCTTCACGCAAGGGTTCCACCACTAGGATTTATTATTCCACCTGGCGGGTCTTTGCAGAGTGGTGCCAGGTCTCAGGAGTGAATCCTCATGAGGCTTCGGTACCGCACATCTTGGAGTTCCTCCAAGATGATTTGGATAGGGGGCTCTCACATGGCACCCTCAGGAGACAGGTGGCGGCCCTCTCCACGATTATTTGGGGAGAGGGGCTCCTTCCACTTTCCCAGGGCCTGTTAATTAAGAGGTTTTTGAAGGGTGCGGGGAATCTCCATCCCCCGGTAGTCCACAGGTTTCCGACATGGAGCTTCACTACGGTTCTCCAAGCAATGACAGGAGCACCATTCGAACCTCTGAGGACGGTTGACCTGAAGTTCATAACCTTTAAGGTAGTGTTCCTTGTGGCGGTCACCGCAGCCTGTCACATCTCCGAACTGGGGGTGTTGTCCTCCAGGTCGGATCTTTGTACATTCCACAATAATTGGGTCATCCTGCGACTGGATCCAATTTTTGTTCCCAAGGTTAACTCCCTTTTCCACAGGTCGCAGGAGGTGGTATTACCGGATTTTTGTCTGGACTCTTCTCATGATAGGGAGCACCTTTGGCACCAGCTGGATGTCAGGCATGCCTTGCACATTTACCTGAGGCACACAGAGGACCTCAGGAAATCTGAGGCGCTCTGTTTCCTTTTATCCGTCTTCCCTCGGGAAAAGGGTGTCCTCCTCGGCTATAGGGAGGTGGATCAAACTGGCCATAGCATTGGTGTATGTGGTTCAGCACCTTCCGGTGCCCCAGGGCATCACAGCACACTCCACCAGGAGTGAGACTACCTCGGCAGCCTAGGCCACACAGGCGCCTATCGTGGAGATTTGCAGGGCAGCTACATGGGCGTCCCTGTCTCCCTTTATCAGGCACTACAGGTTAGATGTGTTTGCATCGGCTGACACAGTGAGGTCGTAGGGTGTTACAATAGGTGGTAGCGCATGAGGGGCCCAGGACCAATAGTGCACCCCCTGAGGGACGTTAACTTGGGTATGTCCCAATCCTGGCTAATCCTGCAAAATTCCTCCGAAAAATGACAGTTGGTCTTACCTGAACTGTTGCAGGATTGCAGGATTAGCCAGGATTGGGTATTGTGATGTCCAATTGGCCTCGAGACATTGAAGCCACGCCTCTGTGCTCCTTGCTTCTGGTTCCCAGTTTCAACGAGTCAAGACCACTGCAAAACACCTGAAAACAAGTCATAAGGGAACACACCCTATCCCCTGAACTCCCCCAATCCCTGGACCAATGCAAGGGCGGGAACCTGGCTAATCCTGCAAAACCTCCTAAAACAACAGTTCAGGTAAGACCAACTGTCATTTTATTTAGTTAATACTTTCTGGAGTAAAGAGGTTTGTTATCTAGTTAGATTTAATTGTATATTCTTTGTTTTATTTATGAGTATTTTATGGTATTTTATTTATGTTTTTGTTCCATCATGACTGTGAAATGGTAAGAAATATCACTATTTATTCAGCACATTTGTATGCCTACCCATCTCACTCAGTGTGCCTATGAACAACAACCAGTAACAATTAAACAATATCATGACCATCAGGAAAAATAAATTTAAATAAAAAAGAGACTGGGAGAGAATAACAACCAATTAGATATAATCCAATCATCTTGCAGGCTCCTAATGGGATTCCCAAGCTAGTTGGAAAATACCGGTAAATATTTTAAGAGCTCTCCAGAAGTTATTATGGATGGAGTTAACCTCACCTTGCGGGGGAGTAGTATTCCAGAGGGCAGAAGCCACTGCTGAAAAGGCACGTTTTCTATGTCCCATCAAAGGGATACAGGTAGAGAAAACCCTTAAGCCCTTCTCCTGGACCTGCTGGGATGATAGATGTAATGGAGAAGAGGTAGTCCCTCATATAGCCTGGCCCCACTCCATGTAGAACTTTGAAGATGAAAAGCAGCACCTTGAATTTTACCCCGAAGCAAACTGACTGTCATTGTAGCTCATAGAATAGAGGCATAACGTGCTGTACTAAGGGTACACATAACTTGCCACACTGTTACGTTTATTAGCTACTTTGATGTCTACATCCTGTTAATAACCAGGACCAATTCATAATTCTTTAATATGTAAATGTTGAAAAGTTCCTAAATTACTGGCAGGCTTTTACATTTACTTTATAATTTCTGTAAAGTCATGTGACCATATTGTGAATTACATGGAAATAATTCAATTAAATGATTTTATATAGTTTGCTGATTTCAAATTGTACATTAGATAGACATGGCCAAGCAACTTTTTTTTACAGCTTTAGAGCCACACTCTCCTCCCATTTTTCTCTTCAGGGGTTACAGTGTTGATTAAGCTGACATTTATTTTTATTTTTAAAGGAAAAAACAAATATATAGAGCCATGATAGGTAATAGAAGTTAATATTGTTGTGTCTATCTGCTGATGACAATTTTATATGGAAGATTTTAGCAGGGTTTGAGCCAAGGCTCTATCCCAGAGGACTGGCGATCCAGTGACTCAACTGGAATAACTCACAATAAGAAATGATGGATGAAAGATGATGTTAAAGTTCAAATGTAAGCACAAATACAGTTAAATGGAGAAGGATAATACCGTCCTGCTGAGTCGACTGAGTTGAAAAGCTGGAAGAGGCTAGCAACAAGGGCATGTCTAAACAACAGCTTTGGCAGACTCGGTCCAATCAGCGAGCAGATGAGGTCAACCCATTCTGGATGCTATCTCCACCTAGATGGAAAAGCTATCGTTTTAATAACAGGCATATCTGAGAGATATTGTAGGCTTCATTTAGACTTCCACAATAAAGCAAATATTGCAATAAAACAAGGTACACATTTTTTAAAAATTCCCAGTATATATTAAAGTTATGTTTACAGAACATTATATAGTCTATTAAGTGTCCAATAGTTTTATGTTTAAGTAAAACAGTGTTCATATTTTAATTAAAAATAGTTAATTGCTAAAAATGCTAATCCAAATCTTCAGCTAGATCTTTTTTTTAAATGCAGTAGCTGCAAACTGCAATAAAGATATGCAAACTGCAGTGAAACAAGGTATGCCTGCATGAATGAGAGCTAAATGCATGAATTGGCTTAGACGGTAATGGGTACATATGAAAGGTGCACTTCATAGTTTGGTGATAATTGCATGCGAATGATGACTGATAATGAAAGAATTATATACGAGCACTGGCAGAATTTTGGAATTTTTTTTAATGCTTTCCATTAAGTCATGGGTGTCAAGCTCAATTTCATTGAAAGCCGCATCAGGGTTGTGTTTGACCTGGGGGGGGGGGGCTAGGATGGACGTCGCCAGGGTGGGGTGGCCAGCTCCACTTCACTCGTGTGTCAGGGATGCCTGTAGTAGCCTGAGCACTCTGCTAGTGAAATGGGCTCCCGAGCTCCATTTTTGCTGACAGAGCATTGTGGGCCGGTCATTTGCTGTTTCCAAGGTGGCCCCACGGTGTGAAGTACCCGTGGTTCGTCCATGAGGCCAATGTTGAGAAAAGACACGGACATGAGCTTTCTCGGGATGGAGCGACCCAGATTGGGGGTCTGGGAGCCCCTTTTATTGAGATAGGACAAAGGCAGGAGGAGCAATCAGCATGTGATTTAAGACAGCCTGTCAAAATACAATTGCTAATCTACTGCTCAGGGAAGTTCTGTCTATATATGGTCAAATCCTGGGCGTCGTTGGGTAAGGCACATCTAGAGTGAACTATCAGGATGTTATGTTATGAACTATCAGGATGTTATGGAGTACTATCAGGATGTTATGTTCTTTAGGAGTTTGTTTTTTCCTATGTGGTTCAGCGTGGCTACGCATGCCCTGTTATGCACTGGACCATGAGTGACCCACACCTACACACGGAGTTATATGACAACACCACGGGACAGATCTAAGCATCCCGTGGGCCAGATCCGGCCCCCAGGCTTTGAGTTTAACACCCCTGCATTAAGTGATGTGACTGTATAGATGCAAATATGACATGATATGCGAATATGATAACTGGTGAGAATGGAAGAAAGAGAAAAAAAGAGAATGCCCAGCAGCAAGGTTGGTGGATTTGATTACAGTGGAAATGGGTGCACAATTGGAAGATTTATAGGTTAAGTTGGAGAAAAAGATTCTTTGTAGTTGCAAAGGAACAAATCTGATGACACATAATTAATTTATCTAATCTGCTTAGAAAAACATATATCTGACAAATCTATTCATGTATACACCAAGCAAAGAAATGAATATAAAAGCATGATTGATTTGGGCTTTTGCACTTTTACCAGAACAGATGTAATTAAACATGAAGGTGTTGAAATGATTTGATATAAAACGAAGTGGGGAAATGGTACAAAGAATATGTTAGAAATGTGTATGGGAATGATAATCGTATGCCCAGCAATGGAATTGAAGAAATGCTATAAATGATGAAAAGGATGTCACACCTGTGGTGAGAATGTGGGAAATTGGCAAGACTACAAAGGTGTAGATGATAGATGAGGTAACTGTAGAAATGTTAAATTGTGTATGTAGCTTGCTTATGGAGTGACTGTGCATCTTGTTTTAATGTTTGTGAAGATTTTATCTGCATCTGATGATTATAAGAATGCTGTTATTGTTCTCTTCTGTAATGAGAGTAAGTTAATTTCTATTAAGGGAATTAGTTTATTAAGTTTGCCTGGGAAAGCAATCGACAGAATTGTAGTGGAAAAGATGAGAAGTGGTTACTAGTAAAATGGGAGTGCATTTCAGCCTTATGCTGGGCAAGTTCATTACTGGTTGAGATAAAATGTCTAACAAAATGATTAGAATTATAATATGTTTGGAATAGGGTTGGTCAGTGACTAAGACGCTGAGCTTGTCGATCAGAAAGGTTGCCAGTTCGGTGGTTCGAATCCCTAGTGCCACGTAACAGAGTAAGCTCTGTTATTTATCCCAGCTTCTGCCAACCTAGCAGTTTGAAACTTGTAAAAAATGCAAGTAGAAATATAGGGACCACCTTGGTGGGAAGGTAACAGCATTCCGTGCGCCTTTGGCATTTAGTCAAGCCGCCCACATGACCATGGAGACGTCTTTGGACAGCGCTGGTTCTTCGGCTTTGAAACGGAGATGAGCACTTACCCCTAGAGTCAGGAACGACTACCACATATGTGCGAGGGGAACCTTTAGCTTTACTATGTTTTGAATGTATATACAGTTGAAGATTGGTTGATGAATTATGTAAGGGTAGTGTATAATATTAATAAAGCAAATGTAAGAACAGAATGTTTAGCCTCAACATTAGTCACAGAGTAAAACAAGAATGTGTAATATCTTTTTGATATTTAATGTAGTTATGGATAAAAACGGGGAATGCCTATGGTAATACTTGAGATATATTGGTTGGGAATATAAGTAATCCTCAATTTATGACCATTTGTTTATCATTCAAAGTGAAGACATTACTGAAAAAACAGACTTACAATCAGTCTTTGTACTTACAACCATCATCATGTCCCTACAGTTACATAATCAAAATTTAGGTGCTTGACAACTGGCATGTATTTATGGCAATTGCAGCATCTGAGATTCATGTGATAACCATTTGCAATCCTCCTGGGTGGCTTCCAGCAAGTACTCAATGGGGAAGCCAGATTTGCTTAACAACCATGTGATACACTTGACTGGCGCACAGAAAGACTGAGCATGACTCACTGAACTGCACCACTTGGTGACAGACATTCCAGTCTGAATTTTGCTAGTAAGTCAAGGACTACTTGTATGCATCTTTATATACAGATGATGTGCCTAAGAACCAAACACTTTGCAATAAATATTAAATTGCATGATTCAACAAATAATATGGATTTGAAAACCAATGTATCAAGGCCAAAGACAATCATATTTGACAGAGAAAAAGGAGTACAGTACTTGTACATTACACATAAAGGTCAAAAGATTTTACAGCAAGTGATTTTATAACTTTCAGTAAGATGTACTAAATATTTGAAAGTTCAGGGACAAATTTTTAAGATATGCAAAATGTTGACATGCGGGAATGGTTCATATCTAGAAGGAAGGAATGTTGCTCAAAATAAGCTCTACTTAGAAAAAAAGAATATTGATTCATACTTCTGTTTGAAGTAGTATTTTTTGTTGTCATTAGAATACATAGTTTGGGTTCAAGTACGCATAATAAGGTCAGTTAAAGGCCTGGGCAAGAGAGAAATAGTTTTATCAGGAAACTAAACACCCATTTCGTGATCTGTTGCATAAACCCAACAACCTGGTCAGCTATTGAGCAAAAACTAGATTGTGCTCCATCCAATCCTGTCTCCAAGGAAATAAGAAATGACTAGTGGATGATTGTAGAAAATGTTCCACTGCTGTAAGCATTTGGTCAGCATGAAACAATCTTAAAGTCCTAATTAGCTATAGCAACTAAGTTATCTCCACTGCTGCTTGCTTGGCTAAAAGGAAAGGACCATTTATATGTCCAAAGTCCGGCCCGGGGGCCAATTATGGCCCATTTTCAAATTTCTTTAAACAGAACTTTTTTATTTTTTCTTTAAAAAAACACAAATATGTCATTTGTCAATCATTAAAACATTGAAGTACAATTTTTTGTTGTTGTTGTGTCTACCCCTCCCTCCCTCCACCCCCCCACCCCCCCTCCTCCTTCCCCCCCCCGACTTCCCAGAACCCGTACCCGGTATGGATTTTTAACTAACACAGTCTAAAATCTATTGAGAAAAAGGAAATAAAGAAATTAATGACATTCTAGATTGACCTTAGCTTCTTCTTACTGAACTAACTTTTAACAGTTTAAATCATTTCTGATCTTAAGCATAGGCTAACTGGAATTTCTTAGTCCCGTATTTATTTTGTATATAGTCAATCCATTTTTTCCAGTCTCGTTTATATCTCTCATTTGAATGATCTTTGAGATATGCCGATATTTTAGCCATTTCAGCTAAGTTTGTTACTTTCAATGTCCATTCTTGGATTGTAGGCAAGTCTTCCTTCTTCCAATATTGCGCCACCAACAGTCTTGCTGCAGTTATCAGGTGCAAAGTCAAATTGGTCTCTACCACTGTAAAGTCAGTACATATACCTAGTAAAAATAACTGAGGACTAAACTTTATCCTTCTTTTAAAAACATTTTGCATGACCCACCATATTTTTATCCAAAATGCCTTAACCTTTTGGCAGGTCCACCATATATGATAATATGTAGCATCGAGAGAACCACACCTCCAACATTTAGGCTGTACATTCGGATACATAGAAGCCAACTTTTTAGGATCTAAATGCCATCTATAGAACATCTTGTAAAAATTTTCTCTCAGATTTTGAGCTTGTGTAAATTTCACATTTCTTACCCAGATTCTTTCCCATGTATCCAACATTATTGGTTCCTCAATATTTTGAGCCCATTTTATCATACAATCTTTAACTAATTCTGTTTCCGAATCCATCTGTATTAATACATTATATATCCTCTTTATATGCATTAAGCTTTGATCTCTTATTTGTTTAAACAGATTATCCTCAACTTGAATAAAACCAATTTTTTGATCTATTTTCCACCTAGCCTGTAATTGCCCATACTGGAACCATGTTTGAACTACCTTCTCCTCTTTTAATACCTCTAAAGATTTCAATTGTAATACCCCCCTTTCCGAGGTAAGAAGCTGTCTGTAAGTAATTCTGTCCTGTTTTTGTGCTGTATTCATATTTTCAATTGCGTGTCTAGGAATTGCCCACATGGGTATCTTGTCATTTAATTTATATTGGTATTTCTTCCAGACCCGCAATAAAGCATTTCTTAAAATATGACTTTTAAAGTTCTTATCCAATTTTTTGTTGAATAACAGGTAAGCATGCCAACCAAATAGCAGATCGTGTCCCTCAATGTTCAATATTCTATCATTGGTTAAGTGAATCCAATCACTAATTACAGATAATGTCACTGCATCATAATATAGTTTTAAATTAGGTAGTTTCAATCCTCCTCTCTCACGTGCATCTTGCATTATCTTCATCTTTACCCTCGGCTTCTTTCCTGCCCACACAAATTTGTTAATACCCTTCTGCCATTCTAAAAGGTTCGCATCTTTCTTTAGTATAGGTAACATTTGGAAGAGAAATAAAATTTTTGGTAGAATGTTCATTTTCACTGCCGCTATCCTACCCAGCAAAGATAGGTGCAATTTCTCCCATTTTTTCATCTCTGTCTGTATGCTATGCCAAAGTGGTTCATAATTATGCTTATATAATTTCCCATTTGAAGTTAAAATGTTAACTCCAAGATATTTGACTTTTTTAACTACCTCACATCCTAGCATCACTCCTAATTCTTCCTTTTGTTTAATATTCATATTTATAGCTAATATTTTGGTTTTTCCTAAGTTTATTTTAAAGCCCGTCACTTGACCATATTGATTAATCATATTCATTAAAACCATACTGGATTCCTGCGGTTGTTCCAATATTATAACCAAATCATCCGCAAAAGCGCGGACTCTATATTCTTGCTGCCTAATCTTGATCCCTTTTAAACCATCCAAGCCCCGTATTTTATTCAACAATACTTCCAAAGTTATAATAAACAATAATGGGGACAAAGGACAGCCCTGTCTTGTACCTTTTCCAATTTGAAAAGAGTCTGTTAGACTTCCATTGACTATGATTTGTGCTGTTTGCTGTTGGTATATTGCTTTAATTGACTGTAAAAAATTATCTCCTATCTGCATTTTTTGCAGTATCCTCAACAGAAATTGCCAGTTAACTCGATCAAAGGCCTTCTCAGCATCCAAAAATATAAACGCAGCAGGGATCTGGTTGTTCTTTCCCAAATATTCTAATGCATTAATAATTAATCTAACATTACTTTTCATCTGTCTCCCTTGTATAAAACCTGTTTGATCCGTATGTATCAATTGTTGAGTGACCAACATTAACCTATTTGCTAATATTTTAGTAAAAATTTTATAATCTACATTCAGTAATGAAATAGGTCTATAATTTTTGGGTTGAGTAGTATCCTGATCTTCTTTGGGTATCAAAGATATAAACGCTGTCTTCCAAGATGGAGGGACTTTACCTTCCGTTTGAATCATATTAAATAATTCTCTAAGAGGTTCTACCATTTCTAACTGTAAGTTTTTATAGTAAACCGCTGTCAAGCCATCTGTACCTGGTGCTTTCCCTGACTTTAATTGCTTAATTACCTGCAGGATTTCCCCCGAGGTTATTGGTTGATTCAATTTTTGCCTGTGTTCTTCTCTAACTAAAGGTATTTTCTCTTTGTCTAAATATTTGTCTATGTCTAAACCATTAATTTTATCCCCTTTATACAGTTCTGTAAAAAATTCCCAGAAAGCCTTTTGAATCTCTTCCTGTTGAAACACCTCCTTCCCTCTATAAATCAGTTTAGATATATTTCGAGTTTTCCTTTTTTTCCTAATCTGATAAGCTAACCATCTGCCAGGTTTGTTTGCATTACAAAAAGTATTGTGTTTTGCATATAATAGATTAGTAGCCACCTGGTCAGAGAGCAACATGTCAAATTGAGATTTTAATATGTTAATAGATTCCTTAACCTTTGTATCGTCTGGGTTCATTGTTAACTCCAGCTCTTTTCTCTTAATTTCCTCTTCCAGTTCTGTACGTTTTAACCCTTGCTTATTTCTATGTATTTTATTTATATTCATCAAAACTCCTCTCATATACGCTTTGCTTGCGTCCCATACAAATTCCATAGATGTACCCTTATTCATATTCAAAACAAAATATTCAGATAGTAATTTTTTACAATCATTAATATACTTTTCATATCTAAATAAGTTTTCATTCAATCTCCAAGACCTTCTTGCCTACACTACCCTTCCCAACTCCATCCAAACTGGGTTATGGTCCGAAAGGATCCTAGCTGCAATCTTTGTTTTCTTGACCCTAGAAAGCAAATCATTAGTGGTTAGAATAAAATCAATCCTTGAGAGGGATTGATGCCTGTCCGAGAAGAAAGTGAAGTCACATTCCTCTGCATTTCTTTCTCGCCAAATATCTCTCAATTCAAAATCATCCATAATGTCAAAGAAAGATTTGGGTAACTTTGCTCGCATCTTGGTATTTAGGCGGGAAATCTTCTTATCTTTCTTAGTGTCTATCACTCCATTCCAGTCACCCAATAGTATACAGGAACTATAGTCCCATTGTACTAATTTAGCATGAAGATTTCTATAGAATCTATCTTGCTGTTGATTGGGAGCATAAATTCCCAAAAGTAATGTCTTTTTCCCTTCTAAGATTAAGTCTAAAGCAATATATCTTCCGAAGGGATCTGCTTCTATTAATTCAGCTTTCATGTCTTTTCTTAAGTATACAACTATACCATTCTTCTTTTCCATAGCAGAAGCTACAAAATGTTGACCAAGTTTTGAGTTGATCAAATATTTTTGATCAGTTGATTTGATATGAGTTTCTTGCAAACAAATTACATCGTTCTTAAACTGTTTGAGATAATGAAATATTTTCTTCCTCTTCTGTGGAGAGTTCAGTCCGTTGACATTCCATGTTAAAATCTTAGTTGTCATCTTTGGTTGGTTGAAGCATTTTTAGAGCTTCCTGCACGGCCTGTTTAACCTTAGGTCTAGCTCCTCCCATTGCTTCCAGATTTGTTGTTGTAGATCCTTGATCGATGGCCAATGATTGTTGATGCTGTTGCTTTTTAGCTTGTTTCTCCATACGTCTAGTAGTCATGCGGCTAGGTCTTGGTTCCATAGCACCTTGCACTTCTAGAGAAGAGAGATGCTCCATCTTGTCTGGTGGTTGTGTAGTTTGCTGTCTATCCTGTCCTTCTTGTGGTCTTTCTCTAGGTCCAGATGGTGCAGGGTGTCCGGCCTTCAATATATTATAATAAAAATCTCGGGCTTTCCATACAGAGTTGAGGCGGTATCTTTGCTTATCAAATGTAAATATGATGCCAAATGGTGCATCCCATCTATACTGTATCTGACGATTTCTGAGTTCTTCGGCCAAAAAAGCGTAGTCTCTCCTGGCTCTTAACATTGGAGGTGGTATCTCTTTCAAAACAGCCAGGTCTTGACCGCCAATTTGAAGCTTAGTATTATAAGATGCTTGCAGTACCATATTTCTAAACTCTCTTGTAGTAAAATATATAACGATGTCTCGAGGAAGCTGCTTCTGCTTTGCCAGCCAGGAGTTAACGCGGTAAGCTTTGTCAATTCGCCAGTCTTGATTGGTCCCTGGTCTTCCCATCAGGCGGTCAAAAGCTTCCGATAGGATCTGTTTCAGGTTCTCCTGTTTCTCCTCACGCAGCCCCCTTACTCTTAATGCGAACTCCATTTGTCGGTACTGTATCATAATAATTTCTTTTTCAGCATTTTCCACTTTTTGTTCCACCACCTCTGTTTTCAATGTCAAGTTAGCATTGGCATCATTAAGAACCTCTAGAGTATCTTCCACTCCAGAAATATGTTCTGTTAATACAGTTACAAGACTCAGCATATCGTCTCTAATTTTATCAATCTTAGCATCAAATTTCTCATACAGCTCCTGTTTAAGTCCATTTATTTCACTTTTAATTTCTTCTTTCATTTCTTTCATTTCCTCTTTTCTCTCCTGCTTTACCACCTCTCTATTATCTCTAAACTTATCTTCCATTTTAATTGTCTGTGCATTGAGAGCCTCGCTTAGATTACTCAGGAAAAATTCTTTCGTTAACACATCCCCAGCAGGGGGTGTAGGCTGCAGCTTTGTGCCAGGCACTGAGGATGTGCCCCTGGAAGTAGAGGGTGACGACTTCAAGTTAATATTTGGTTTTGAGGCCATTTCAAAATTTATCTGCCTGCAGTTAATAAAACTCTATTGCCTGAATTTGCAGCTTTAAGTAAAGAGGCTTTTATTTTGAAGTTTAAGGCTTGGCAAAACTTTCAGTGAGTAAACATTGTAACAAGACCATTCAGCAGATTCATCACCATTTAACTTCCAAATAAGCAAAGTTAATGAAGGAGTAAAATTCTTCTATTGTGAAACCAAAACAAATGATAAGCAATCTCTTTTGTTTTGAATTTTTGTGAGAGTTAGCAAAAAGTGTTCGTTATTACCGGAGAGGCCAGCCTGCTCGGCGCCATTTTAGAAGCCTCTGAGTAAATAATTTTTCGGAGGAGAAAAAGAAAAGAAGCTAAAATGTTGATAAGCAATTATTGTCCACAGTAAACGGATCCAGCTCGTGATAAGAATAAATCAAACAAAGCTTAGAGCAGAGTGGGAGAGACCTACTTTGTCCTGCACAAGGCAGTTTGAAGTTCCCAGCACGGACAGCCGTTCTGCCTTGGGCTAGCCCCCCTTTCCTGCAAGCACAAAAGCTGCAAAAATCGAAGAGCATTTGCCAGCAAAACAGTTTCTTCTTTCCTTCTTGCCTGAAGGATAAGAAAACCTGATAAGACGTCAGATGGAAGATCCTCTAAACAGGACGTAGCCAGGAATTCGGAGGCAGCTGATTTTTGCTGCCCCCACCAGTAGGCTCCTCCCAGGAAGTCCGCCCATTTTCAAATTTTGAGTGGCCTATAGCCTCTTCTCCCCACCGGAGTTATTTGTTTAGTCTTTCATAAAATAGTTCATTTGCATTTAATGTTAATGGTTCGAAGAATGTCAGGCTGAATGGTCAGCCCCACATTTTTTCATCTCACCAAATCTGGCCCTCCTTGCAAAAAGTTTGGACACCCCTGATTTATATCATACTGTATTGTAAGCCTTACCAATACTCTCTTACCAATAGACCTCATAGGACACAGGTAGAATTGAGGTGTTCCCCAAAAGGGCAAATCTTAGATAATTAAGCATGATTATGGCCTTTCAGATCTCAGAGTGAATTGCTATGATTAGGTAGTAGCTGACTAGATTAAATTTGTTTTGTGAACATAGTGAGCTGCTTCCTGTATAAACAATGTATTTTGCTTAAGTATTAGATTGCTGTTGTTATTTTTCCAGTAGATTTTGTGATATTATTATGCAAGCTTTGAAAATGGTTAGGAAGATATTGCTTCAGCAAGCAGTACCTAGTTATTTTCTAGCCCTATTTTATTAAAACTTCCACTTGAATATGTAAAAATATAGCTTCTTTATTAAAGTTAATATGACTCTTAAAGGAGCCACAATTTTTATCAGGTTTGGGTAGAAGCCTGAAAAATTGGGTGCTTAGATGAACAGTTCAGAGGTATTGTGTTTGTGTAAGATACAAAGTAATTAATAATTCCTGAGGTGCGTACAATTCAAATGAATATTAGAATTACTACACAAATACAGGCACAGAAGAAAGCCAAGCACAGGAGATATGGGTATATACTGGAGATAAATAATATTTTTTCTCTATACCTGTACAGCTACCTCCCTCCAATGTTTTCTATGCAGTTAAATAAACTGCTTTGTGCTTCTAATAAAATATGGGTTGTTCATTTATTTCAATAATTTGCATAGTCATCCATCTTGCTCCATGACTCTGGGCAGTTAAGAGAAAATTAAAAGCATAGCAATGAGGCTCAACATTTTTTTAACAAATGGAGAACATGATAACATTAATACAATGCTGTCAAATTCCTTAAAAAGACTTGTACAATTATACAACCAAGCCATTGGGCTCACTTAGCATCTTAGCCAAATGCCTGAGGGAACATCCCAGTTTCCAAAGTTTCTGAATCTTTGGAAGAATTGAGTTCCATTGGACAGGCACTGTGGCAGTGAAAGCATATCTCTTGGTTCCACTAGATGACACTACTTCAAGAAAGAGATCCAAAGCATGCCCACCCTTGTTGGTTCTTGGGTGATGAGCAGAAATGATCAGAAAGAAACAGTCCTCCAAATAACCCAGCCCTATGCCATGCAGGGATAAAGAGACGACGGTCAGCACCTCAATTGCACCAAAATCAGCATTGGGAGCTAATTCTGCTTGTAGAGCAGATGTCTTAGGTGGGCATATTTTACCCTGTGGAGCTTGATTATCTTACCCAGAAACTTCATCTACATATTGATAAGTAATGGGGAGGGAGTAGAGCCCTGTGGCAGCTCCTACAAACTCCATCTCAAATGAAAAGCTAACAGTGCAAAAGAGTTCTTCTCATTTCCATGTCTCAAATCTGAACAGATTTATCAACATCTTTTGGCTGAAACATTGGTTTCTTAAGAAAAGGATTGCTTCTTTCAAACAGATGAAAACATCTCCTCCCTCAAAGTAGCATTCTCCTGCACACTGCTTAGAGAGTCCAAGAATGGGTATTATCACAGTCTGCTTGCCCTGGACTGAGAAGTCTTTTCCCTGGCCACGCCTCCTTGCGTGGCCACGTCTCTCCAGAAAAAATTCTCAGTCCAGCCCGATCGGATTGTTTCTCTGTGAGCTCCAGGTTTTTTTGAATTATTTTTTACCTAACTTGGACTCTCTAACTGCCTTTTCCCTTAATTCTTATCCTTTTTTCCTCTCCTTTCATTTCTCTTATGTAGCAGCCTGGATTGCTGCTTTAAAGCCTCGTGCGAGGCTGGGAGGCAGACGGCTGGTTGGGGGGGTGCTTCCAAGCCGCGCTCCTGCAGCCGGCTTTGGAGACACACTGATTGTTATTTAAAGAGCACAGCGGGTGGCAAAAGCCTTCAGGGAACGCAGCAGGGCTGCGTTTGGTCACCTTTATTGTTTTCTCGAGGTTTTTTCGCCCTTGGCCATAGGAAACTTGGAAGGCTGCCGTGGAGACAATTGGGGCCTGCGGAGCTCACGATCGTTCTTCTCTTTCCCCTCACGCTGTTGCGGTGGCCTTTTTAAGGCTGGGAGTTTTGCGCCCTTTTAAGGCCTTGGCTCCGCTTCAGCCCCGTCTCACTAGCCTGCCGCTGGATGGTTGTGGAGTCAGCTGGGGCTCTTCCCATCCCTCAACTGCTCCCAGACCATCCTCATCGTTACTCTAGCGGCGCTGGCTCCTGGGCTCCAGGCCTGAGCCTCAGCACAGGTAGGCCCCTGGCCTGCAGATTGGCAATAAATTTTAAAACTGGAGAGGCTTTTTTTCCCTCCTCATTGCTGGCTGTGGGTGGCCCCTGCTCGAGCCTAGTTGAATGTTAGCTTATTAAGCTACACATTCTGTATCCTCCTCACTCTCTGCTCTGCTGATGCATTATTATTTCCCTTGTCATTGTGCATTCATATGTATTGTGATGTGCCTCACTCATGGATTCTTTTATTCTTCTCTATTGCAGAGCAGTCTGTCAGAGTGGCCTGTATATTTTCTGCCAATTGCCTGATCAACCTGTGTGTTTCCTCATGGATTCTTCAGTCTCAGGTTCCCTTGATGGTAGACAGGGTCCCCCGCAGGTTCCGAGCGTGGGTTCTCCCCAAGCTATGGAGGATGGTTCAGGCAGGGCGCGGGTGGTCAGTCAGGGTAAACCCCCTAAGACCCACTCTATGGCCGAGGCCAGGGATGCTGAGAGGCGCCAGAGGGCCCTTGACAAGAATTTGAGTAAACCAGGCGCCTGGCGGAGAGAGATGCTATCTCCTCTACCCCTGGGGTTCCCTTGGCTCCTCCCCCCCCCCAGAGGGGATCCCGCAGCTATGTTGGCCGAGGAGGTTGAGTCGCAGGATCTAGCCCCCGGCAGATCCTTGGCCCTTCCTCACCCTCACCTTCCTGGTCCTATGACCAAGAGCAGGAATCGGTGGCTCATCCTATCACCCTCCCTCAGGATATTCCCTTCCCATTCAGGGAGATCAAGCGGATCCGGACATGGGTTCGGATCCTGACTCTAAGGCTGAGCTTTCTCCTAGCATGCAGAGGATGATGGACAGGGGCCATTGCTAGGGCTGTGGAGGCTGCCATGCGTAAGCGTGAACGCCCAGTATCAGGTCTCTCTAAGTCCACCCTTACCGAGCCGCCTCCGCCAAAGCGGGTGCGCCATCCCTCTCTTGAATCCTCTGTGGTCAGTGAGACCTCGGCTCCTGAGGATCCGACTCTGGATCACTTTCAATTGTCAGATGACGATGACGATCTCACATCTGACGCCCCATCCTTCTCGGGGCTTTTTCAAGCCTTCACCTTTTTAATCTATTTTACAGAAGGTGAAAGTGGCCACTGGTGAAGGGTTAAAACCCACCCTAGCTCCTCCTGCCACTGGGGCCGCCCCAGCGAACCCCAATGCGGCGATGTTTAAACTCCCTCCTTCTCACCAACAGCTGGTACTGGTCCCTGAACTATTCCTTGATTTAATTCAGCGCCAGTGGGATCAGCCGGCCACTTCTTCCTCCCCCAGTGGGGTGGACAAACAGTTGTATACCATGGAGCCGGCTCTGGAGAACCTTCTGGTACTCCCAGAAGTAGACCCCCCCATCACTGCTCTCACTTCCAACACGCCCCTTCCCGCAGATCTCCTTGAAGGTCTCAAGGCGGAAGACAAAAAGGCAGAAAAGGCCGGTCACAAGATTCACCTAGCGACGGCCTGGGCCTTTAGAGCGGCTTCATCCGCCTCCTTCTTCAATAGGACAGTTGTGATCTGGCTGAGGGAGCTCCTGCGTAAACTTCCTCTGGAAGACGGACGTCTTCATCAGGACGTGTCCAAGACCATTGCGGCCGCCCAGTACGCCGTGGACGCCTCTCTTAACGCCACCAAGTTTGCGTCCAGGGCCTTAGCTGCAAACGTAACCTCCCGTAGACTTATTTGGCTCCTCCATTGGCAGGCGGACCAAAAACATAAGTGGAAGTTGGCCGCAGCGCCCTTCAAGGGTGCCAAATTATTTGGGGAAGTGCTGGATAAATTCCTTATCGAATCCAAGGATAAGAGGAAGGTCTTACCCTCTACTACTAAGAGGCAGGATCGCAGGCCCTTTTGCTTTCGCAGGAGGCAGTCCTTTCGTGCCTCAGAGCCCTCCACCTCCACCGCCTTCAACCCCGCTAACCGGTCCTCGGGTCAATCAGGGGAGAGGGCGCAGGAGAGGTCGCGACAGGGGGGGGGCAGCAATTCGGGTTCCGCAAGTTTAACCACGGCGGGGCCTCTAACAGGCCTTTTCACAAGTCAAAGTGACTTCCCGATATCATCTCCCATAGGGGGGCTCCTCCAGCTGTTTGCCTCTCATTGGGCCCGGACAGCGGAGGATGCCTGGGTACTTCAGACCATCAGGGAGGGGCTCTCTCTGGAATTCCCTTTCCCCCCTCCCAGGAATTTCATCAGGTGCCCTACCCCTTCCTGTTCCGTAAAGAGGGAGCGGATGGACCAGGAGGTCCTTCACCTCCTGGAGATAAACGCTACAGAGCAGGTGTCCCCTGGGCAGGAGGGGAGGGGTTATTACTCCATTCTCTTTCTCGTCCCCAAGAGCTCAGGGGGGTGGAGGGCCATCTTGGACCTCAAGAACCTCAACCGGTTCATCGCCTATCAGAGGTTCAAGATGCAGTCCCTCCAATCCATCCTGGCGGGGATCCGCCAGGGGGACTTCCTGACCTCAATAGATTTGAAGGAGGCTTACCTTCATATTTCCATTCGCCTGCAGCACAGGAGGTTCCTGCGCCTTTTCTACGCCGGCCGACACTTCCTACCGGGCCCTTCCATTCGGCCTGTCGTCGGCCCCCAGGACCTTCACGAAGGTTCTGGCAGTGGTGGCTGCGCACCTCCGGCGCAGACCCATACGTCTCCAATGCTACCTAGAATCGGCGTCCAGGCAGCAGGTCGTGCGGCACCTGCGCATAACCATGAGAGCCCTCAGAAACCACGGGTTCTCCCTAAATCTGGAAAAGAGCCATCTTTCCCCCTCCACCAGAATCAACCACCTGGGGGTGGTGATAGATTCTTCCTGTTGCAGGATCTTCCTCTTCCCAGACAGGGTAGTGGCCCTCCGTTCCCTAACACACCAGGTGATCCGTGCAAGGCAGACTCAGGTGATTATTCTATCTCAGCTATTGGGGAGGATGATCTCCTGCCTGTTGATCGCACTCAAGAACTCTGCAGTGGCTGCTTCTACCCTACCAGAGGGCCAACAGGAGCAACTCGAGCATGTTGATCACTGTTCCTCTGCCCGTGAAGAGGTCTCTCCAATGGTGGGCATCACCGGCAATACGCAAGGGCCTCCCCTTCAAGGAACCCGACCGGGTGGTCGTCACCACCGACGCCAGTCTCTCCGGCTGGGGAGCGCACCTGGGCCATCTCGTGGTTCAGGGGAAGTGGCCCGCATCGGAATCCCGCTGCAGCATCAATCTACTGGAGCTGAGAGCAGCGAGGTTAGTTCTCCGTCACTTCCACTGGGGGGTTCGTCGACGGCACGTCCTGCTGATGACGGCCAACGTGGCCACCAAGGCGCACATCAACCGCCAGGGTGGCACCAGGTCAAAACGCCTGATGACGGAAGCGGAAGCCCTAGGCCGCTGGGCGGAGCGCCATCTGGAGTCCACCCGCTCATACCACATCTCGGGCGTAGACAACACCCGCGCAGACTGGCTCAGCAGGAAAACCATTGACCCTGCCGAGTGGCAACTCGACCCGCCCTCTTCCGTCGTCTGACTGTCAAGTTCGGCCTACCCCAGATGGACCTGTTTGCCTCAAAAGAGAACGCTCAGCGGTCAAGGTTTCTCTCCCGCTTCCAGTCTCAGGGGGCAGAAGGGATGGACGCTTGCGGTGCCACTGGCCCCCGGGCCTGTTATATGCCTTCCCTCCACTTCCGCTTCTACCTCAGGTAATCTCCAAGATCATGGAGGAGGAAGCGAAGGTGATTCTCGTGGCCTCTCATTGGCTCCGGAGATCGTGGTTCGCCGACCTGGTCAGCCTGTCGGTGCCTCCTCCGTGGCGCTTTCCTCCGGATATGGTCTCCCTTCGCCAGGGGGCAGTCGTACATCCCGACCCCCAGTGGTTGCAGTTGGCCGCCTGGCACCTGAAGGGGACCTGTTGAGGAGCGAGGGTTTTTCAGACGAGGTAATACGTACCATTCAAGCTGCTTGTCGTCCTTCCACGACGAGGATTTATGACGCCACGCGGGTCTCCTTTGCCAGGTGGTGCGAGGAACGACTTTTGGACCCGGTCACTGCGGCCGTGAAGCGCGTTTTGGATTTTCTGCAGGGGAGACTGGACAGAGGTTTGTCCCCCAACACTCTGCGTCGCCAGGTGGCTGCCTTGGCTACGGTTTGGGCTGGGGACTCTTCACTGATCCTAGGCAAGGTCCCCAAGGTGCGCATCTTTTTGAAAGGTGCCTCAAATCCACACCCACCCACTGTCCACCGTTATCCTTCCTGGCAGCTGTCCGTAGTGCTCCAGGCACTCACCACACCACTCTTCGAGCCTCTCAGCTCTATTTCTCTTCGCCACCTGATGCTGAAGACAGCCTTTTTGATTGCTATCACCTCGGCACGTCGCATCTCCGAGCTGGCGGCCCTGTCGATGCGTCAGGACCTCTGCATCATCCATCCCGACAGGGTCGTTTTACGACTTGACCCTTCTTTCATCCCGAAGATCAATTCACTCTTTCATAGAGCTCAGGAGGTCATCCTCCCTAGTTTCTGTTCCCGTCCTTCCCATCCTCGGGAGCGCTCGTGGCATACCTTGGACGTTAGGTGAGCCCTCAAGGCCTGCCTTCATCGAACGTTGGAGTTTCGACAGTCATTTCCTTTCAGCCTGGCTCTCTGGGCAAGAAGGTCTCCTCTTCCACCGTGGGGCGCTGGCTCAGAGCATGCATCGCCTCCGCTTATGAAAGTCTGGCCAAGACGGTCCCTCGAAACATCATGGCCCACTCAACAAGAAGTGCCGCCACCTCCGCAGCCTGGGCTGCCCAGGCCTCAATCGAAGAGACCTGTCGAGGGGGCGGCATGGTCTTCACCTTCCCCGTTCATCAGGCACTACAAGCTGGATGCCTTCGCCTCTGCTGAGGCGGCCTTTGGCAGGAGGGTGTTACAGGCGGTGGTTCAGATGGATGAGACCCGGGACAGTTCTTTTACCCGCCATGATGGACAGTAACTTGGGTATGTCCCATTCTTGGACTCTCTAAGCAGTGTGCAGGAGAAAGACCATTGGTTCTTACCTGAAGGGTCCTTCTCTGCACACTGCGGGAGAGTCCAACCCACCCGGCTGTCCCGGGGGTGTTAGTACCATCATCTTGTGACTCAGAATTGTGACTTGTGTGTCCTCTGGACTTGATCTTGTCTCTTAGCAGGACATCTTCACGGACTTGTACTCTACCTTACTGTGACATCCTCACGGACTTGACTACTTCCATTTTTTCTGGAGAGACGTGGCCACGCAAGGAGGCGTGGCCAGGGAAAAGACTTCTCAGTCCAGGGCAAGCAGACTGTGATAATACCCATTCTTGGACTCTCCCGCAGTGTGCAGAGAAGGACCCTTCAGGTAAGAACCAATGGTCTTTCACTACTGCATAGATCCAACCACATGTTATTTCTGGAGCGCCTTAACTAATGGACATATTTCTAAAACACAGGGAGTCAAATTCACAACTCTATCCATTTCATCAGGACTAACAGGCTTAAACATTTCCCAGGTAACAAAACAAGATTGTGATTCAGTGAGCTCCGTATGGTATGAAGAGGCAGAATCTAGCTGAATAAATCTAAATCTGATCTGACAGATACTTTGAAATAGTCCTTTTAATAGCCCTATAAGTGGAGTATTGGCTCACCCATTTTCTGGCTCAATGTTATAAATATTGTATTTATAATAAACTTATTTTGTACTTCCTCAAAAAAAAATTCCACGATGTGTATCTTTAGTGTGTATAAGTTACCTATATCTTAATTGTAAATATTGATACAAGAAGTCTGTTAACACAGATAATAATCCTGAATTTTGTTCACTTAAAGGGATAAAATTTAATTTTACTAGAGAAAATATTTTGAACCTGCTGCTAGTGGAGTTTAACTATGGTAAACTACAATTGGTTTTGTTTGCAGAAACTGCTAAATCAGAAACAATTCAAATTGTAGTTTTTGGTCTTCCACAGCTACTTCACAGTGGTTATTTTATAATGCAGTGAAAACAGATTCCCGAGTAAGCTTCCAGCAGAAAAACGGACAAAAACAAATAAACTTGAAAATTTAAAACTATATTCTTAATATTTGACTGGCCTGAATCTTTAGCAGCAGAACAAACTAATGAGGGGCTGGATTGTAAGACAACAAAAGCCAAACAAATAACTAAGGCAAAGAATGAATTCATTATTATGGTCAGAATTTTGAGGAAATGCACTCCCATGACACTGCTATAACCCAACACAAAATTGCTTGTTGATTATACTAAAACAAAGTTTGCATGAAATAAACATTTTTGCGGGCATTTAAACTGTCTAGAACACAGTAATTCAAATAAATAATTCTTTCATTAATACAAACTATATAAGGAAGAGATTATATCACTGCAGAAATGAGAAATACATACAGTAAATCTTACTTTTTTTAAATGTAAAAATTATAAACCAGAATTTCTACTTGGATATGCAAATTATTTTTAAAAGACTACTGTAATATACAACATAGTAATAATGATCACTATCAAATGGAAAAAAAGCTAGACACACTACTTAGAAGCACTCAAGACTGCAATCCTATATTCACACATGTTCAGAAATGTCTTAAAATTAACTCAGTTGTATTTGACTGAAGAGATTTACTAAAGAAAGTCCACTTGATATAGCAATTTAGCAATTTAATAGATTTGTATGCCGCCCAATCCCGTAGGACTCTGGGCAGCTTACAGAAAGATAAAAATTAAAAATAAAGAGAGATACAATTAAAAAAAACAACACACAGACATTCCGTTTAAGTGGGGCTGGACCTTGTTCAATAGCCCCAGGCCTGCCGGAACAGCCAGGTTTTAGTGGCTTTTCGGAAGGCCGAGAGAGTGGGAAGGGTCCGAATCTCTACGGGTAGATCGTTCCACAGGGTCAGAGCAGCTACAGAGGAGCCGCCAGCCGGCATTGTCCGGTCGACGACACTCGGAGAAGGCCCAACCTGTGAGATCTTATTGGTTGTTGGGAGGTATGTGGCAGGAGGCAGTCTCTTAGATATCCAGGTCCTAAGCCATGTAGGGCTTTAAAAGTAATGACTAGCACCTTGAAGCGCGTTCGGAGACCAATAGGAAGCCAGTGCAGCTCGCGGAGGATGCATACCCCACTAATATTAAAATGTTAAAATATACAATAATACAAAAGATAAAGAATTAATTTAAATTAAAAACATTCTCTCACCCATACATACATACATTCACTCCTTCACTCAGCAAACAAGAAGGACGCAGTTCTTAACTGTCAAAGCAGTTGGCGCAGATTGAAATAAATAGAGTTAGTAATGATGTGAGAGAGGAAGTCTTTGCGCTCTTAATCTTCTCCTCTGCAGAGTCCAGTAGCAGGGACAAGTTTCTAAAGTTTGAAGTGGCTGGGGGATCGACGCCGGTTGGAGTGGGGGGACAGGCTCCCTGCCCACGTCCTCTTCGTCCCCCGCTTTCTCTTTCTGCGAAGATTGTGAACACAGAGTGGCATGCAGGACTCTCGGCAAAGCAAGAGGCCTCCATGGCCACAGTAACAGCAGCCGGAATGGCGAGAGGAGAAAGCCCTTGCTCCGCATTGTTGTTCAGGATCGAACCAGAAAGCAGAGGAGAAGTAGAAGAGGGAGGGAGGTGTCGTGCCAGAACCAAGTAATGGCGATGAAAAAGGCAACAGACGATTGATCTCAAGTGTCCCAACTCCCTCCAAGATGGTGGTCCTAAGATAGTGGTTCAGGCATCAGGCTAGAAAAAAGGAGACAGTGAGTTCTAGTTCCGCATTAGATACAAAGTCAGTGGGTGACTTTGGACCAGTAATTCTGTCTTAGCTCTAGGAAAGAAGCAATGGCAAACCACTTCTGAAAAATCTTGCCAAAAAACCTGCAGGGACTTGTGCAAGCAAGCTCTGAGTATCAGACACAACTAAATGGAAAGAAAAAAGATGTATTGGACTGCATAACATACATAATTAATATTGGATTTTAGAACTGCAGTTATGATGGTGACACAGAATGGATTCTTCTTTTCGTATTGATACACAATTTGGTTTGGGTTCTTTTTCCAGTTGTTATAGAGAATGTGCTACTTACTATTGGTAGTAAGATGTAGAATTATTGTAAACAGATTGATTTTAAATAAAAACAAATTTATTTATTCATATAGTCCCTGATAAGTCTGGCATTTTTAATTTGGCTTTTCCTTTAGTTGTTTCTTGCATTGTCTGGTCTTTTACCTTCACAGCATATTTATGTTTTGGGTCAAATGGCTTACATTTGTGTGCAGTAGTAGTTTCTTTCATGACCTTTGATTACTAATCACATGTAGTGTGTTAATGTCCAGGTAGAAGGCAATAAATAGAAAGCAACTAAAAATAAATTTACAGACATTTGGCTCATCAAATGGTAAAAAATGCCCAGAAAGATTGTCTTACATAACTATCAAGCTACTATGCGTTCACTAACACTTGCACTTATATATCAAAAGATTACGCTCACCCAATTGTTCAGTCCTTATGCCCTCTTTTAAACCCTAAAGTTTGATTTGCCAGCCTACCAGGTTATACACACACATCAGAGGTTTGTATTCAGCTGGTTCTTGTCAGTTCTGGAGAACTGGTAGTGGAAATTTTGAGTAGTTCGAAAAATCAGTAAATACCACCTCTGACTGGTCCCGCTCCCATCTATTATCTGCCTCCCGAGTCCCAGCTGATTGGGTGGGAATTGGGATTTTGCAGTATCCTTCCCCTGGAGTGGGGTGGGAAGTTCCAGCTCACCAGATTGTCTTATATCAACCTACTGTTGTTTTTAACAATCCCAGAAATATTGACTTATGGTACTTTGCTAGCAAGTTATAGTGTATGTCCCAACACAGCCTGTTCCCAGTTGTTTCTCCCATCTGAGCTGGTCAGGCAGGAGCAGCATGCTTCAAGTTCTGTTGACTAAGTAATGCCAGTTGATCAGTCCTAAATTCCTTTTCTGCTATAGCATCCGCCTTATGAAGCATTCTCCCTTCGGAGGTCAGGATGACCCCCCCCCCCTACCCTGCTGGTTTTTCTTAAGTCCTTAAAGAATAGCTCTGTGCCCAGACCTAGAGATTTGAGTTTTTACAGGGACTTGTTTCTTGATTCGTCTAGTGAACAGGATGAGTGAATTATACTCATCTGCTCTTTATTTTAATGTTTGTGTTGTTAGAAATTGTTTTATTATTTAAATGTTGTTGGATGTCCAGAGTCATTTGATGAGATGGGTGACCATACAAATTGAATTCATAAATAGCCATAAACTTTTTGATATAGAAATCAGGTGTAGGCTTTTCTCTTTGAATTGATGATGAGTGAAGAAGAACAAAATAGTAGCAAAGAATCATAAATTGTTTAAATGAGAATGTAAAGAAAAGAAAAGGCATGTTTGTGGATGAAGTCACTAGTGGCTCATAGGAAAAATAAGAGTCATGCTATGTAAATATGAAGGTAAAGCTATAAATGGTTTTTACTCATGGTAGCTATATATTTTAAGAGCCAGTTTGTTTTAATGGTTAGGTTATCAGGCTAGAAACCTAGAGACCATGACTCCTGCCTTAGAAATTAAGGAATTTCCCTTCCTCCGCCATGGTCACTAAAATCTGCAACAGCAATATTTTTCTACACTGCATTATTTCAGTTCTTATGTTGAGGACAGGCCATATTTGGTAACATAAGATTGTTCCAATGGCATTGCCATTTTTGCATGCAAAAAAAGGATGATTCAATTCCAATTCTGCACATCAACTCTTGTCCACTGTAAAGAAAATGAGGTAAATCACTTTCTGTTCTGCCAACTAAAAGGACTTGAAGTTGGATGTAGAGGACAGAGGCCATTTCTTTGGATAAAATTAGAAGACATAAAGTGATTGCCTTGCTTACTCAACAAGACAAAGCAAGTTTTGGAATTATAAGAAACTGGTTTTGTGAGTTTAGCTTCGAAATCTGCAAGAGAACAGAGCAACACAAACGTGTTGGAAAAAAGCATTATATACTACTTTTTTGAAAGATGAGTATAATACATTTCTACATCTTATATGACTATAATTGGATGATCAACATTTGATATTGTAGCACAACCACCTTATCTCCAAATTGTTATCATGAATTTACCACATTTTAAAATAGAATATATCAATATGCTGATTTTATAACTGTTGCGTAAAATGCAATTTTAGAGCTGAAATAGCAAGCTGACTTTAGATAAGTCAGCAATAAAGAAATCATGATTCTGGTTGCATCTTTTTCATCTACTATAGCACATTTTATGTAAAGGCGTAAGCTTTTGTGAGCTGACCTCATAGCCTATACATGGTACTCTCCTACAATAGATACGGAAATACATCAAATATGCTATCCTCATTTGTCCCAATTTTCTGTTTGGGTAAAAGAATGAAAAAAAATATTCTCCTGACTTTAGAATTTCTAGAAAGTTTTTTGCATTTTAGAAAAAAACTATAATTACCCTGAACTCTTCTTTGGGTTCCTCCAGTTGAATTTTGTGCAGAGTACTGACAGACAAGGTATGTTCTCTAGCTCTGATCTGTTCTACATCAACCCTGATATGTAAATGCTATCATGTTGTTACTAGTACAGTATGAGGGCGATAATGAAGCAGGACAAGTTCTCAATCCTCATGTATAGAGGTCAAGATTAAGGAGTTCTTACATATTTTGGCAACCCATTTTACACTTGAAATGTTTATTATCTTGAGTATTTTTTTTTAGTGTGTTGATGAGATCGACAAACTCATTATATGCTCAAAGTTATGGCAGAGCCTGTCCCCCAAAAGGTACTCATGATCCAAAATTCTGACAGTTGTTCCCCCCGCAGTCACATGATCACATTTTGGGTGCTTGGCAACTGGGCCACATTTACGGCCATTTTACAACAAAGTTGGTGTAAAATATTTACAGATGTCCTGCAGTCAAACATCTTTGCTGAAAACTGGCTTTTTATTTTAAGCAAAAATGCTCCTGTTGTGAACAATGGATTTATTTAATGACCACAGATTTTGCTTAACAACTGCAGCGTTTGCTTGATGTCCACCACAAAACATCAAGTTGGTTATGTGGACGACCTTCTTTATGACTGTCACAATTTATGTCCATACATGCCAGGCCTAATCACAGTCATAAACCAAGGAGTATCTTACACCTATTCACTTCAGTTTCTGAGGCTCATTTCCTAAAAAAAACCATCAGTTCAGGAATGGTTAACTGTCCTAGAAGAGAACAGTTGGCTCAAGAGTCGTCAGAAGCTGCAAAAGTGCCTTATGCCAGGGAGCAGATTGACAAAGAAAACACAAACCCATCAAACCAAATTAGCAGAATTAAGATTCAAATAATCTCTGAAAGGTCAACTAACCTCTGGCAAAAAAAAAAAAAAAGCCTCTTAATCTTTAAGTGCCTAAATGGTTTCCTGGCAAATCCAATCTAGAGTATACATAGAAAATGCCGCAAATCTCATAAAATCTTAACTGTCAACCAGAAAATAGTTGGTCCCTTGAAAGAAGAAAAGCATTCATTCCACAATTCCATATTATTGAAAGTTTACTTCTTTGAAGTAAAGATACATTCATAGATATATGCCACTGTTATAATTATTTTGAAGTCTTTTTGAGGAATAATATATGTATCCTTAGGTAAGTATCATCCAACAGATGTTATAGAATTATGTTACTGAAATGAAATCTTCATTTCTAAGATGACTTGTTTCTTAAGCAATATAAGCCTATAAAAACAATAAATTGCAACCATGAGATATTTTTACCACTCATATTGTTATTATAAATTATTAACTTAATTTAATCCTTTTCCCTTTGTCTTCTTCCTTCACGTCCTTATTAAATATCAAATTATTATTAAATATATTTTTGCATCTTTCAGATAAGAATATAAAACAAAAAATAATTAAACTAACCTCTACTTGTTTGGAAAGAGCTTTCTCATACTGTGTCTCAGCCAGGAGCTAATTACCTATTTTGTTTTTAAAATGTTGTGTCATTTTATATGGTGCTAAAAACATCTTGAGTTCTGAAATGCTTGTTTTCTCCTATAAAAATTGAAATGCTAATATTAGAACATTACACACATCAAACAAGACTAGAATATTAAGTACTATTTGTGCCATAGTGTGTAGCAATGTGATTGGCAGTGAAACCTGATTAAATCTTCATTCAGCTGATGAGAATTTGTCTGAATTAACTTTGTAATTCAGAGCTTAAAGTACTTATAATGTCATTTCTCCTTAAAATTGTTGTGCTTCTATAGAATAAACTGTATTTCCTTAATATTCTTGGGGGTAAAAGCAGTTACTTTTTAAAGAGGTTCTTGATTCTGTTCTTCATTTTAAAAATTAGCTTATATTTAGGCACTATGAGTTGCTTACTTAGTGGTTTAGTATTGTTAACTTGTAAGGAGCTTATAGTTTGTAAACTCAGTTGTGGACACTACTTGATATTTATTTTACTATGGATGATTGAAGAAGGCATAAGAATACTAAATATCACCTCATTACAAACTCATCATGCCTATAGAGAAATTATGCTTTTCCACTTTACGTAATTGTTACTTTTGCAATAAAATAATGAGAAAACAAATAGGCATGAAATGAGCAATATAATCACTTGCAAATAATCTGTGCTCATGTTAATTTTAAATTCAAGTGTGGTAATATTTGAGAATTATTACTCAGTACTAATAGTTCTTATTAGCACTATTTTAAAGTACTTTGAAAAACAGAATAGAAAATGTGAAACATTTTAATAGATTTATGTTGCAGTTAATAACATGCAATTAAGACTTCACTTAGTTTGAGTCATTTTTGTATGTACACATGTTGGGGTTATCTTTACCTTTGTATATGTAATATTTCAATGCTATTATAATAAGAGTTTATTAAATCTGTATCTTAACACTCAGGGATTCACAGCAATCAAACAAAATACAGTAAAACCAGTAAAGCATAAGAAATAAAAATCTTTATCAGGACTTCATAAAAAATGAATTAATGTATTTATTTCAGCATTATTAATTTTAACATATCATAACGCCTCTTTTGCCTCTAGAAATCTGCCTTCATAAATTTGAAGGATAGGAATCAGTAACATGTTTTTTATATTATCCTTTATACAGATATATTTTGTGAATTTTATTACAAATCTAAAATGAACCTTCTCAGGGAGGAAGTGTGAGAAGGTTTGAAAACTTATTATTATGAAATATAATAATATTGTGTTTGTGTGCTAATTATTTTTAAAATATTTAGTTATTTGCAAAAGCAATATGAGATTTCCAAATATTACTATGCTTGAATTATACCCAACATTTTGACTGTATTGTGCATTTCACACCCATTTGCTATTATAGAGATTAATCCAAGCATTTCCAGTACTATTGCTAAATTATGCACTCACAATACATGCAAACCCTGGTGTCTGGTTTGATAGTTAATTTGACTTCTAGTGTTTTAAAAACAGCCCTTCTGTATTATGACTTGCTTTTATGATGATTTTATTTTTCATTTTTAAAGAAAAATACATTGATCTGACCTCAAAAAATGCATTTATTATGACTATGAACATTTTTCAGTGGTTACTAGCTATATTATCTGATTGGAAAGAAGATGAAGATGAAAGATTCATTTAAACAAACATGTACAGTAGAAACAAAAACAAATTATCTGGCTTCTCTACTTTTTCCTTTGTTTTATGTATTGCTTCCTTGCAGCTTGTGCTACTTGTGGACCAATTCACTTGAATATTGCCTGATGAGTGTTGCTACACATACAAATAATAACCATTGAAATAGTAATAAGGTACTGATTAGATAATCGGGATAATCCATCTCTTTATGTGAGCACCTGCTTTTCTTTGTTTAAGATAGTAGCAAGTTAATACTGTTGTCTTAGATTGCGATTACAGAATATACTTTTTTAGTGTTATTCACAGGAAGCCTGTCTCAGTCTGGTACTGTTTACTGATTATACTTTGTGTCTTAATGTATAACATTTATTTATTTACTTTTGCTCTACAGTATCTGGAGAGGACCAAATGTGAACTGTGTTGACAGTACTGGATACACTCCATTGCATCATGCTGCTTTGAATGGCCACAAGTAAGTTTTCTGTGTCTGAAATAACTTTTTAAACAATCAGCCTATTAAAGTAGCTAAAACAAATAAACCCTGTAGCACTTTACAAATAGCTTCCTTCAAATATCATAAGTAATAGAACTCGACTATCATCAGGATTATGCAGTGCACTATGCCGTATTATTGTTAAATGGATTTATTCAGAGATGTTGATATTTTGATATTCTAGACATGACTGCCACCGCCTCTTTGAGCAGGAGTCGTAAGTCCAGGAGAACCCGCGAGTTGCAGATCAGGTTCATCTGGGGTAGTGTAACCCCATCTAGAATTTACTTAAAGTCCCAAATCTTGAAGCTCTAAAGACCCAAAGCCATTTGGTCTTGCCAGATTATCGTCCCCATCCAGGCCCCCACAGCTCTAAGCACCACAAGAGGGCGGCACAGCATCACTTTGATCATCGGGGTAGAGATATAAAACTGAGTATCATCAGCATACGTACGTGTGCATGCTCATCTTCGTCAATCCAGAAAGCTTTTCTTTAGAGAGAAGAGGCAAATGAGTTTTCAAGATTCATTTTCTCATGCTTGTTAGACATTGGTTATAGTGGGATGATAAATTTTGAAATGTAGTTGTTACTTCTGCAGTCCAGAGAAACTGACAGTTGGGTGGCATATATATTTAATAAATTATTATAATGTTTAGTTTATGTGATTTAACAGGGGTTTTACTAAAATCCTAAAATTTCTTTAGTTACTTTGCTAGGAGTCTAGTTTAAAGCGTCCCCCAAACTTGCGTGTCCAGATTCAACCTGAACATGTCCAAATCCACAAAGGCTTATGTTTATATTTTTCATATTTAGTTTGTACTCAGCTAGTACTCAGTGGCCTCTATTTACAAACTCTGACGCCAGTCAGATATCCCCAGTTTTAAATCTGTGTATCTATCTCTTTCCTGCATTTCTTTCTCTTAAAATTTAATCTTTTGTCATCGTCAGTCAGTATCTTAATTTCTCAAGTTTATTTGACTGTTCTGTCTTCTATGCCACTAGCTATCCTAGGCAATGCTATGTGAGCTGCACATTTTACAAGCATTCCCTGTAGCACCTCATTCAAGTCCCTAATAAATATGTTGAATACATGGACGAGGCCTAAATCTTACAGCATCCCACTTAATTTTCATTGTGGTTCTTCTTAATGAATAGCAATTAACAAACACCCAGTGTGAGTTTTCAAGCCAGCAGTTTATTCATTTAATTATCCTTCTAGCCAGCCAACATGTAACTAGTTTGCTAATCAGAACATTACACCCTGTTTTAACAAATAATTTGCTGAAATCAGAAAATATTGGAACTGCTTTACTAATTCTCAACTAAAAATAATATTTTCTATTCCCCTATAGGGAAACAAAATTATTAGATTTAAAGTTGCATTTTAATGAAGTTTTCCTCTTTCATGGTTTTCTTCTTTTTATTAACGTGTTGTTGTTTAGTTTTGTTTTTTTAATTGAGCAGCAAATTATTTCTCTGGGACTGAAGAGTACAGTACTTGCCTTTCTATCTATATATACAGTATTCTATACTGAAGAGCTGTTATTAGTATGTTTCTCAGTCCTTACATTGGCTAGAAAGTTGCTCTTTACTGCCATTTAGAGGCTACAAAAATTGTTTTTCTAGAGTAATGAACAGACAATGCAGCTGTGGATTCTGTGTCCTTTTATAAACAGTAAGTTCAGTGTTTCATTTTCAGCATTTGTTAAGGTTTACCTCTCCTCCACTTAACACTATCATTGGCTAAACTCAGGTTGTTCAGAGTCTGTTCTTTTTTTTTTAATCCAATTCTGTGCCCTCCCCAACACATTAGCAGTCTAGAAGAACAGGCTCTACAGCTGTTCCCTTGCAGCTGTGTAATCAACATAATTTGCATCTTTGAGAAAGAATGAGCATTGGCTACTTACATGCTTTATTTTGAAAAAATAGTGATCTTTGCTGATAATTTCTTTACACGGTTGTTTCTACAGGTAAATACAAGTAAATAAAATATGCTGAAATGGTGAAATCAAAAGCTTTAACAAGGATAAGCAAGGGCCATAGGAACCTTTGCAACCTTTAACAAATAAATTTAACAAATAAATAAAATAAAGTGTACTAGAAGATTATGTAAAAAAAACTTCTATTAAAAGTGCCTCAAATCTTTCAGAGGTAGCGTCTGCCTAAGCTGGTCCTTTGGTGGTGACTGTGGCTTGGGCTTGTCCAGTTATTTGTGCTGAGTTTCATTTGATTACTCCCAAGGAAATGGACAGAGTCCTTAGGTTGATGATTCTGTTACTTACAATGTTAGGTTCTATCCCTTCTGATTGGTCAAGGCACCCAGAGAGGTGACATATAGATAGGTGGTATGTAGCTAATCTGTGGTAAATGCTTTTTTTTAATAATAGGGGTGGTTCCATGCCCCTTCAAGGAGACAGTGGTTTGCCCCTTCTCAAGAAGTTACTACTGGACATTTTTTTTCTGAATCTCTAATGTTCCTTTTTTGAGGGAGACTGTTGAGGTGGTAGGTCTATAATTTGAAAGGGCTGTAGAGGAAGCAAATTATCTGGACCTGTTACAATTTGTTTTCAGGCTGAGATACTATATAGTACTGCAATTGATCACACTGGATAACATCTGGTGGGTTTGGAATGGGGATGGTGTATCCATTTTACTTCTCATTGGTTTTTAGTATCATAAATCATAGCATCCTTCTGGACTGCCTGAGATGTTGGGAGTAGGAGGTCTTGTTTTTTTAGTACTTCTCCTTTCTCCAAAGAATGGTTCCAATTGGCATGTGAGGAGGAGAGGTCTGTCTTCAGGCCTCTGCTTTTAGGGTGCCATAATATTAGGATACTATCTGTCTGTTGTAAATAGAAAATATGTCTCATACAGACACAGCCCATTACCTGGGTAGCAGATCATGCATATCTCCATCAAGATCATCTTTATTACTTTCTACAGCATGGGTCTCAATTGTACATCTGTGATCTGGACCATCCAGGTGGTGCTGGGCATGTGTCTTACCAGTACCTGGAAGCTGCAAAAGTCTGGCTAGAGAAGATCTGGCTTCAGGCCACCCCTGACAGGACTGAACGCCTGTAGTTTTTTAGGTTACCCTGTATCTGTTGATTTGCCATCTTTAATTCTGGCTAAGGTTATCCTTTTCTAGTCAGAGTTGGTACACACTGCAGTTCCACTTTAACTCAATGGCAGCCTAAATAGCAGGTGGCAACTGTAGCCCTAAGAGCCTTTGTGCAAATGTATTTTATGTGCCAGTTTAACCTATTCTAGATCAGGAATCATTGCTTATGTCTTTGATGCCTCCCTTTTCCAATGTGTTCTACATGGGCTACCTCTTAAAGAGTATTTGGTCCAGAATACTATGGCAGGGACATAAGGAACTGCACTGAAATAACATCTATGTAACACTGATGCTGCATGAGCTGCATTGGCTTCCAGTGGACTTCTGGTTGAATTTAAAATGCTGATTATCATCTTTAAAGTTCTAGGTGGCATAGGGGCAAGTTACTTGTGGGTCTGCCTATCCCTAAAGGTTTCTGTTCATCCCTCTAAATCTGAGTTGTCTTATGGTACTTTGGAATTGTGCTTTCTCTGTCATGATGTCTGTCTTAAAGGAATAGCCTCCTCTTAAGAGATGTGGATGCTGTTGGTCTTAAGGAAAACAATCAAGATGTGCCCCTAGGGTTAGGAGGATAATGAGGCTGGCATGATGTGTTTAATCTATGGATATGAGTCTTATTAGGGCCTCAACACTGTCTTTTTGCTTTAATGGTTCTTAGTAATTGTATTTTTAGTCTTGTTCACCACCCAGAGTTCCTTTGGGTAGTTGGGTAGCAATATTAATTTATTAAGAAAATAATCAAATAAACTGTATAACTAATTCATACTTGGAAAAAAATAATGTTCATTCTTGCAAATTAGATTTAAACACTTGTCCACTTATAGATAATTTGAATAATAGAATATAATTCTTTATTGGCCAAGTGTAATTGGACACACAAGGAATTTGTCTTCGGTGCATAAGCTCTCAGTGTATGTAAAAGCTATAAGTGATAAATCATGATCATAGTCTTCATAAAATACATTCATCATAAATCATAAGATATAACAATAAGTGATAGTCATAGGAGACTAAATAAGCAATCAACATAAATCATACTTGGAAACTAAATAAAACATATTGTAAAGATACAAGCAACAAAGGTATAGTCATAAGTAGAAAAGGAGATAGGTAATAGGAAAAATGAGAAGAATAATAGTAATACAGCCTTACTAAATAGTTCCTAATGCTTGACCCTAAGCCTATTTACATAGATACTGTACATTTCATCAACTAGGTTGAAAGTTATCTCCCAGAATAGATGGCAGCCTTATTTTCTTTTGGTGGATGAACAATAGGCTGTTTTCACTTCCCAGTTCTTAAGGAACCCTGGTGAATATTTGAATTTGGAAATATTTTCCAAGTAGACTGTATACAAACTGATATTTTATTAACACATGTGTCCAATTTACTATTTGATTTTGATTGTCATATCCAGAATTCTTCTGAAATTTCATGGCATTATTCCGTCCTCAGGGATGTTGTGGAAGTTCTGTTGAGAAATGATGCATTAACGAATGTGGCTGACTGCAAAGGCTGTTATCCTCTCCATTTGGCAGCTTGGAAGGGAGATGCTGAAATAGTGAAACTGCTAATACACCAGGGACCCTCCCACACTAAAGTAAATGAGCAGGTCTGAATACGTTCCTCTTTTTGTGCTCTTGATGATCTTACAACATTTGTTATATTGTTTCATAGGAGGGGGTGAATACAGCATCTACAAGGGTAAATTTGTTGTTTGACATCTTGCTTGAGAAACAGCTAAAGGTTAAATGCTATTATTGTTCAGCAAATATGAAAAAGTGTACCCTGAAAGCTGTATTTTTGGTTGATCAGATTGAGAACTGTAGAAAAGAACAATGGCTAAATTGGTTTATATTCAGTGGGAGGATTTTAACCATTATTCCTATACTCCACCCCCACCACCCACCATGGTTTCTGGAAATTTGAAATCTGATGTAATTGGTACATCCGTTTATTTTTGTGGTGAAGCAATTCTAAACAGCTTTATACTCTTTGCCATATTTTGTAGCTAGCTTATACTGCTTTACTACTTATGCTTAGTAAGCTAATCTTGTGCAGTTAACTACAATACAGCTTTCAGATATTAATAATTAATTTACTAAAATGCTGTGTTCAAATGGAAGAAAAACAGTAATTGTTTCTGTTGTTTAAAATGCTGCCATTTGACTTGTATGATTGAAAACTTTTTTGTGTACAAATGTAGACATATACACCTCATAGTGCTAGTATTGATTTGGAGACCAGGTAAACTCTTACAATATTGCTCCAAATTAAACTGGGGCTGGTATTTGGAAAAACAGAAATATTGGGAATATTAGTAAGTTTTCTCACGAAATTTTTCACTTGCATTTTTCGTTGTATGTGTGCATTTATTTATTATGATGTCTACACTGCTGAATTCCTATTCCCAGAGGTTGAAGTAGCTTATGGAAAGCCAAAATAAAGGATCAAAAATCTATCTCACATAAAACATTTAACAGACATTAAGTGACACCCATGGAGATAGGCTAAACCTCCACTTCCCAAAAATGCATTTTCTAAAAAGTAAAGTTTTCAGAACCCTTTAGAAGACCAATAATGTTGAGGAACACTGGGTATCCAGCCGTAAATTATACCACAGAAAGGGCATCACCAAGAATGAGCCCTCAGGGTTTTTTTGTCTACATAACATTTTTCTTTTGGAAAGTAAAATTATTATTCATATTACCCTACTACTTTAGGCCAAATTGCAACCAAACTAGATCTGAACAACTTGTTCACAGTTAAAGTTAAAATTCCATTTCTATAATAGACCCCTGACTGTGAGGCTTATTACCTGAATTAATAACGAGTATAGCATAATCTCTTACAAATATTCAAAGAAGTTCCTTTGCTGATTAGTAATATTTTTTGTGATTGTATAGCCAAATGTACACATTCAAAAGTTTTTAGTAATATTGTTTGGAAATCTTTTTTGTCAGACATTGTTTATTGTGCTTCTAGGAAACAACTTTGTCAATCATTTTAGTGTTAACATTTCAAATTTTATAATGCAATTTGCAATTCTTTAATAAATTGGATGGGGCCATATGAAAATAAAGGCTCTTGCCATCTATAGCTAGTATGAGGCCAAATATTTGTAAGATGTCAAAGTGAAGTGTTAAATAGAGAACTTAAGATTTTTAGTTGAGCTTTGCATGTTGATCAGCTATTGACAGCTGGAATGGCTAGTTTAATTAATTGCTTTTCATTGGAATGAAATATTATCATGTTCTATCATTTCTCCCCTTCAGAATCACTCACTGCTTTTTTACTATATCCTGCCATTTCATCATCACATTTTCTTTTCCTCTCCTTTTTGTAGAATGCTCTTGAGATCAAAGAACTCAAAAAGTACGGCCCCTTTGACCCTTATATCAATGCCAAGGTGTGTACTTCGCTGACAGGATTTCACTATATCATTTACTCCAAGTTGTATTTTGGTGCTTTCAGAAGCCTTGTTATCTAGTTCATTGCTATTGCCTATTTGGGAATGGCCGTGGAGGACTGAAAATGCAATCTCTTTAATGTGAAATTTGTATTAAGCCATGTTAGATTTGGTAAAAGTTTACTTGATACTTAACAAGGTCTACCAATGTTTTGACTTGGTAGATTTGGGGTACTTGTTGATTCTCAAATCAATAATAGCATTCAGAAATATAAATTCAAAACATTCTGGTATTGTTTCTCTATTTAATAAGAAAGGGAATAATACTGATTATATTAATGGTATACTGTCCAACAAATGTATGCATTCTTAGCAGTACTGAACTTCATTTTGCTAATAGTGATGATGCTACATAACACAGAAGAGAACTATTTTTGTTAGTGCTTGTGTGAGGACAACAATGCCTTTATTTTCTGTGTGGATGTATTCATGTATCCATTTGTGTGAAAGTATGTTCATTTTTTCTTATTTCACTCGTTTCTTTTTCATATCTGATTGTTTCTTTAACTGAATATGGTCTATTCTTCTGCTTATAGTAATTATCAGGAAAAAAACAGAAAAGCAAATCTAAAAATACTGAAAATCTTAAATTATTTCACAGATAATCTAATATAATATATAAAGAATCCTAAGTGATTCCTTGTTATAATGAATCTCAAAAGAAATATTTGTTGCAAACTATTATTTTAATTTTTAGACCATCAAATTGGAGCACCTTAAATATTGATTTTTAAGGTCTAAATCAAATTGGGCTCCATGGATATGGTTTTAAATATATTATTATCAAAGTTGGAGATAAATAGGGCGAATTACCTTAAATTACATGCTTTTATAAATTCAGACCATGGTGAATATAGTCTGTAAATGTAGGGTAAACATTAATGTTTGATATGGTAAATAATATTATGTATTAAGATTCATAATGTTAAAGTTTTGATGAAGATTGCAGCATCACTGTGCTTTTGCTGAAATTTTCCTATATGTCTATGACAGTTTTTGGACATTAAGGAGCTGCCATATTCTGTCTCTGTATTTTTCAGTCTAAAGTAGTTCAACCCAATGGTAAATACTGAAATGGAAGTGTTTAGATATTTAAATCAGAAATTGAAATAATGTTTTTAAAATCACTGTAGAAAACTACCAATTTAAATACTTAGTAGTTGGTAATACTTGGTAGTAATTGATTGAATTGTTTTTTCTTTTTGATAATTCATATATTTCTTTACTATAACAGTTTAAATGTTTGCACCTAAACAAAAGAGTATAATCACTTTTGCCATAATGGATTTTTATTGTAGAATATGTATCTATATTTAGCTAGGAAATTAGTGAAATTTGTGATTGCCTTGGCTATCTCTACACAACTTAGATTAAGCAATATAATTTACTTAAGTACCAAAACTGGAATCAAAGAATTCTAAAACTAATTTTCTGGGTCTGAATAGATGTTTTTTAAAATTCCAAACTGTCATTTTTAATTTGTGTGGTGTTAAAAAATCTGTACCACAAATTAATAATAATAAGTCACTATCTACAGGTGAAACTCAAAAAATTAGAATATTGTGCAAAAGTTCATTTATTTCAGTAATGCAACTTAAAGGTGAAACTAATGTATGAGATAGACTCATTACATGCAAAACAAGATAGTTCAAACCGTGATTTGTCATAATTGTGATGATTATGGCTTACAGCTCATGAAAACCCCAAATCCACAATCTCAAAAAATTAGAATATTACATGCAATCACTAAAACAAGGATTGTACATAGAACAATACAGACCTCTGAAAATTATAAGCATGCATATGTACTCAGTACTTGGTTTGGGCCCCTTTTGCAGCAATTACTGCCTCAATGGCATGGAAGCTATCAGCCTATAGTACTGCTGAAGTGTTATGGAAGATCACAATGCTTCAATAGCGGCCTTCAGCTCTTCTGCATTGTTCGGTCTCATGTCTCTCATCTTTCTCTTGGCATATATTTATAAATTCTCTATGGGGTTCAGGTCAGATGAGTTTGCTGGCCAATCAAGCACAGTAATCCCACGGTCATTGAACCAGGTTTTGGTGCTTTTGGCAGTGTGGGCAGGTGCCAAGTCCTGCTGGAAAATGAAGTCAGCATCCCCATAAAGCTCGTCTGGAAGGAAGCATGAAGTCCTCCAAAACCTTCCAGTAGACAGCTGCTTTGAGACTGGACTTAGTGAAGCACAGTGGACCAACACCAGCAGATGACATGGCTCCCCAAATAGACACAGACTGTGGAAACTTCACACTTGCAGTGTGTGCCTCTCCATTCTTCCTCCATACTCTGGGTCCTTAGTTTCCAAATGAGATGCAAAAGTTGCTCTCATCAGAAAAGAGGACTTTGGACCACTGAGCAACAGACCAGGTCTGGGTTTTTTTAGCCCAGGTAAGTCGCTTCTGACATCGTTTGTTGTTCAGGAGCGGCTTGACAAGAGGAATCCGACATTTGAAGCCCATGTCCAGGATCCATCTGTGTGTGGTGGCTCTTGATGCACTGACTCCAGCCTCAGTCCACTCCTTGGGAAAGTCCCCAACACTTTTGAATGGCCTTTTCCTGACAATCCTCTCCAGGCTGTGGCCATCCCTGCTGCTTATGCAACTTTTTCTTCCACACTTTTCCCTTCCACATAACTTTCTATTAATGTGCTTTGATACAGCACTTTGGGAACATCCAACTTCTTTTGCAATTACCTTTTGAGGCTTTCCCTCCTTAGGGAGGGTCTCAATGATGGTTTTCTGCACAACTGTCAGGTCAGCAGTCTTTCCCATGATTGTGATTCCCACTGAACCAGACTGAGAGACCATTTAAAGGCTCAGGAACCCTTTGCAGGTGTTATGGCTCAATTAGCTGATTAGAGTGGGACACTTTGGGCCTAGAATATTGCACCTTTTCACAATATTCTAATTTTCTAAGGTTATGGATTTGGGGTTTTCATGAGCTGTAAGCCATAATCATCACAAATCACAGCTTGAATTATCTTACTTTGCATATAATGAGTCTATCTAATATATTAGTTTCACCTTTTAAGTTGCATTACTAAAATAAATGAACTTTTGCACAATATTCTAATTTTTCAAGTTTCATCTGTACTTGTGAATATACCTTATATATTTATTTATATATAATTTATTTATATATTTTTACAGAAACAAGAAAAATTAGATAGTCTTGGTAATACATTTTTCCATTAAATGAAAAAGAATGTTGTTAGGAGTTATACATTTCTATAAATTGTCACACACTATATGGCCCATTATAATATACATCTCATGATAAAATGTTACAATTATGATCCACAAAGCATTTGATCATTTAGCTAGAAAATGAATCTTTTAAGTGGTACCAAACTGACTGAATGAAGTTAAATTTTAATACAGTAATTATTTCAGGCAAATGTCATTCTTGCCACATGTAGTTTTCCACCATTTTCTTTGCAGTATAGAGTTTATGATGCTTTTTAAAGGATTTCTTAGTTGGTTTTATTCTTTTCTTTCTTTTCTGGGTGGAAGCAAAAACATGATCTGTAAGCCATCATTGTCTCTGAATATGATCTAAGTACCCCAAAATGCCAAAAGTACACAAAAATGCTCTTGTTTTATTCTCTGTAATCTTTAGTAGAAACTCCAGCACAGCAAGCTGAAAATATAGAAAAAAGAATGCATACCTCTGGTTTATTCATTGTTTTGTTTCCACCAAGCCAGATCCCTCTAGAGAGCATTAATGTCTACTTAAATAAAAGATACTTTAAATCTTAAAAAGCCTGAAGAGGAAAGTGAGATGAATATCTTTCTACAAGGCTATTTTCTAAGTCTTTTGTAGCTTAGTATTATTTTTAATTTAATTTAATGAATACTATTAAAATCAAACATTTTAAACTAATCTAGCCCAAGAAGCATATTTCTCTAAGCTCACTTGGAAGGCTAAACTGCATAGAAATGAAGATACAATAAAAAACGTTATTTTAAACAATATTTCTGAGAGTTATGCTGATCTTCCCCATAGACTACATCAGTGATGGTGAACTTAAAGGTGTGGCAAAATTGTGTGTATGTGCACACCCACATGCACAATTCAATGTGCCCCACCCACCTGCGCATGCACATGTGAGTTTTCACCCCAGGTTCTGGAGGCTTTCTTGAAGCCTGGGGAGGTGAAAACGGCCTCCCTCAGCCCCCCCGGAGGCCCTCTGGAAGCTGGAAACGGATCATTTCTGACCTTCCGGTTGGCCAGTTGGCCCTGTTTTTTGCCTCCCCAGACTCCAGAGGCTTTCCTGAAGCCTGGGGAGGGCAGAAACAGCCTCCCCGGCCCTCCGATAGGCCAAAAATCAGCTGGCTGGCACGCATGCATGCCAGAGCTGATGGTTCTGTTTCCAACAAATATGGCTCTGCGTGCCCCCTGTGGCACACATACCATAGCTTCGCCATCACGGTACTAGATCAATGTTTCTCAATCGTGGCTTGAAGATGTGTGGATTTCAACTCCCAGAATTCCCAAGGCTGATGGGTATTCTGAACTAACTGGAAATTAAGCTTTTCATTTTACCACTCTTTTTTTAAAGTAGTGTAAGTATTAAACTACTAGAGGTTTTGGTTGAGAATCAGTTATAGAGTTTGAGGCATGAGGCTAGAAACTGGAAGACTGTGAATTGTCATCCCACTTTAGGGGCCAAACCATCTAGGGACATTGGGCCAGTCATTTTCTATCAACCTTAGGAAGTATGCAATGGCAAACCATTTCTAAAATCTTATCCACAAAACTGCTGGAACTTGTCCAGGCAGTTGCCAATAGTCCACAAACACAGAGATTTTTGCTACTTCTAATAAGGCACACATAAAAGTAGGAAAAATGCTTGTGAACGTTTAGTTTAGTGGTAGCAGACATTTCAGTACAGACGAGGAATGATAGTTAAACAGTGCATTTTGACAAATTGTTAGACATTTTTGCATTTTCTCAAATTGAATTACATATGTACATTTATTTATGGTTAAAAAGTACTTTGATTTGACTGTCAAAAGAACCCCCGCTATACACCAATTACTGAGATTAAATGTATGCATATTCAAAATGACTTAACCTTTTTTGAATGCAAAATGTATCAAGGAATCATGATACTTAAAAATATAGTATGATCATACAGTAAAATTGTAAATATTTTTCTAGAGTTAATATAGTTAAAATTACCTCAATTTAAGTCACTGCTTTATCCTTTCCCTCAACTATTTCTAGAGTTTCTTTGGGTTTCTTTGCCAATTATGATTACGGTCTCACTTTTATGGGTTTCTGTTTAATATTTAGTGCTTTTACATACAAATTATTACTTTTGTACTGTACCAATTGCAAATCAAGTATACATTGGCAACTATTAGTTCATATATCCATGAAAAGCATTCCTTAGTCTTCAAGATAAATGGATCAGTGGGCAAAAGAAGAGCTGTTTAAGCTGCGGACCACTATTTTGACTTTTGATGCTACCATTTCTTTTCTCCTTTTTCTCTTAGAAATTATAGAAATCAATCTCAGACATTTTCAAAAAGACTTGCTTTTTAAAAATCTCAGTTGGGTTGTAAGATTTTTGCATTAATAGGCTAAAGTTTTTGAAAGAATCTGAGCCATCCTCTTAATGTGTAGCAATTTCATCCTATTTTCTAATGAAGATTTTTCAGATTTAAATTCTGTCAGATGGGCAGCTATTTGGATACACAGCTGGATTTGAACAGTTGCAGATTTCCCTGATTTTTAAACGTGGCATCCAAACTTGTTAGAATAGAATAAATTAAAAATAATTGTTGCCACAAACTTGAAATCAAACATGGGCTTTATAAGAGTATATAAAATTTTGCATTTCAGGAGTACCTATCTTCAGGTGTTCTTGGCCAGAAAATTTAAATGTCTTATTACTGACTTAGTTAAAAGAGAAATGAGAATTTGAGATATTAATCATATTAATCCTTTTTTTCTAAAAAGGCTGGCCTCGTTTCTCCCACAAGTAAAGCAGGGGAGGCCTAGTTATTGCTGGGATAACAAAGGGTCAGGTAATACTGTAGGTTAGACTGTGCAATTGGAAAAAAAATCTTGGAAGATGACAGTGGCAAAATACTTCTGTACTTTGGCCAAAACCCTGTATCTATATATCCATAAAATCCCTAGGATTTGAGCTCAGTTTAACAGAGAACTATCTTTAGTCCAATTTAGTCCCCCCTCCCCCGATGTTTACTGATGTAGTACATTATGCATAGTTTGTAATATAATGTGGCTAAAAAATACCACGGTTCTTCATTATCTTTCATTAAACCCTACATCTTAATTATAAATCCTGAACCATATGCTTTCCCCTCTATTCATGGTGAGATTCTCTGCATGCTGCTGAATGATGCATTACCTCATTAGAAGCACCTTCACTATAAATCTGTTTTTCCTTGGCAAATGTTTGACTTGAATTGTTTCTTTGCCACGTTGGAAGTGTCCGCCTCAATTTTTCAAATGTTTGTGCATGTCTGTCATTGTTCATAGTAACTTTCATTTGTACATTCCATTTTTTAAGCAGTCTGACTGTTCATCTATTTCCTTTCTGTTTCAGCCAGTTTTGTTATGTGCCCATGAGACATTGAACATTGTTGATACAGCTAGAACAAAAATAAATCACAAACATACCTCTGTTATATTTTGTCCAGTACAGTACAGCTTTTAAAGTTTTAATTTGTTTACTTTTTATCAATTGAAACATTTCTGGTGAAGCCAGGGTTTTGTTTATGTACATTTAGCCATTATAATTACACACAAAGATGCACTTACACACACACACAACCACACACCATTTAAATGTTTAAAGACACTAATAGTTTGAATGAAATTTTTGTATTCATATAATATCATCTAAAATCTTTAAGTACTTAGGTTTACACCTAGGGTTTAACCCAATGCTATTTAATACTTCAATGACTTCCTGATTTATGAAGTCCAATTTCCAAAAAGCATTTGGTCACATGAAAGAGCTATTTCTTGACAGGTAATTAGTTTTCATAAGTTGATAATATTAGTCATAGTTTCCTGATAGCAGCGGCCCTTTGTATAAAATAAAAATTAAATATAATAACAACATAATATCAGATTGATTAATAAAAGGTGAATTCTCCAGAGAGAAAAAACACAGTTATGAAATACTATATTTATTATCAAGTTATTGGTTTGCAAAACCTAAGTTTGTAGGCATTATAGTAGCATATTGAATGGATAAGTAATGCTTGTTGAGTTTTAAAAATGGAGAATATTATAGAACATTCGAAGTAATAATCTCAAAATGCAATAATAGATATTTTTTCTATAGAAAATGTCTGAATGTGTGCACATATAAATAACAATGAGACCATGATGTACTCACTAAGCCACTGCATGCATAGTGGAAAATAATTGGAAGAGTTTTAATACATTTATATTTAAAACAAATGTTCTATTTGTTATAATTGTCTCTAAGCTCTAATGGCTTTTATATTTATGTAATCTTAGAATAACGACAATGAGACAGCATTGCACTGTGCAGCTCAGTATGGCCATACGGAAGTGGTGAAGGTTCTTCTGGAGGAGTTGACTGATCCTACTATGCGCAATAACAAGTTTGAGACTCCTCTTGATTTAGCTGCTCTCTATGGGAGACTAGAGGTTGTGAAGATGTTGCTTAATGCTCATCCCAATCTATTAAGTTGCAATACTAAGAAACACACTCCCTTGCATCTGGCAGCTAGAAATGGCCATAAAGCTGCTGTTCATGTACTTCTGGAGGCTGGCATGGATAACAACTACCAGGTATTTGCTTAAATTTGTGTGTGCAGAGTTTCAACATTAAAGTAATGTTTCAGGATCAGATTTAGTATCTCCCTTTTCAATAAGAACTTTTCTAATCACTGTTTTACTTCATCATATGTTTTAAAATCCCAATTATATGCTGCTCAGAATTGGCAAATTGAAGCAGCCTATAATCCCAACAAATACAAAAGATGGTTAAATAAGTTTATTTTTAATTCCTGTTAACTTTGAAATTTAATAGACTTATGCTTTGAAATTGTTTCAAGTTTAGCGGGATCTGTTTTACTCCAGAAATCTAGGTTTCTTCTAATTCTCAGCTGTATTTTCAACTGGATTTTATCTTTTTTTGTTTCAACTTGAAAGGGAAATTCAGAGGGTTTTTTTATTAGTTGTAATTTCTTATTGATTGATTATTAGAGTGAACAGCCTGTATTTTTAAAGAAGCTGGTTTTTAAATTGGAATAAACGGTAACAAATAGCTTATGTTTGTAAAGCGGCTACCTGGACACACTCTTATCGTTTTCTGATGGATCCTCAACTCATGCTTGTTTTACAGACAGAAAAAGGCAGTGCTTTGCATGAAGCTGCTTTGTTTGGCAAAACAGATGTGGTACAGATATTGTTAGCTGCAGGTGAGGATCTTTTTAACATATGTTTGGATTTCCTTTTTTGTTGGTGGTCTTAGTGTTGTAAACATTCAGCAGCCTTAGGCATACTTCTTGAGAATGAGCAACATAATTTAATTTAAATCTTTCACCTTCCTTTTTAAATTGCTCCTTCAAGCTAAAGCCTCATGAAATTTAAGTATAAACTAGGAAAAGTAACAAGAGCTGAGCAGGAATTGGTAGAACTTCTGATTTGATTTGATATCAGAAGGTTGTATACTCCAAAAACATATATATATTTCCCTTCTGAAATTTTATTTGCTTTCACCACAATTGAATTTTAATATATAATTTAACATATATTTATTTATTTATTATATTTTAAGTATTCCTATTCTGCTCCATTTAAGTTATAGGTTTATGTGCTTCTTATTAAAAATACAATAAAATAAACTTCTTAAAATTATAATAAAATATAATTTAAATAAAAGCACTTCCCAAATTAAAAATGTTTCTTCTAAAATTAAAATTCTTCATATGGCATAAGGGCAGCTTTAACCAATAATAATAATTAATGAACATAGATGTAGGACCAAAATGTACATTTAGGAGAAGGAAGTGATTAAGGCCAAGTTACGTTTCTACCACATTTTGCTATGTGAGTATGTGCAACATTTCTGAATTACTGTATATAATGTCAAGTTTCTTTCTGTGTTGAAGGCATTGATGTGAATATAAAGGATAACAGAGGCTTTACCGCTTTGGAGATTGTCAGAGAACTTCCTTCTCAAAAAAGCCAACAAATAGCAGCTCTGATTGAAGGTAAATAATTAAACATAAAAGAACAGAGGGCAAAAGTAGAGAAATAGGAAGCACACTAACATCAGACGCTTACAGCCATAAAAATGTGTGGGTTGTTTTTCAGTTAAGCAATTTCTAAAAGCTCTACATTGCTCAATTAACTACAATGTGGATACAAAGAAAACTAGATTGAGCAAAAAAAAAGATGTTTTCCCTTGTTTTTTGTACTTCCTGAAAAATTGGTATTAAGTTGATAGCTTCCTGGTTCTTACTCAATTTGATAATTGTCTCCTCAGCATGTATTTTTATCCCATTTGAAATTGGTTATGGATATAATGCATCCCTTGTTTATTTTTGAGATTTATAACCTCCAGGTCAGACACTTTGAAAGTCATCTATATTGCAAGATGCACAATAGCATTAAGTAGGCAGAGGAAGAAAAGTAAAATAGAACCATTTTCCAGCCATAAATTGTTTGCAGATTATTGCATCCTTAATAGATGGGTTTTTAAATAGGATCATTTTTAATGATGGATTAGTGAAAGGGCAGTGCAAATGCATCAGGACTGAGATACAAAACTGGGAATCACACAGAGAAGTATTTTCCCTCGTGGCCATTTAACACTGTTGTGGAAGTGGCCTTCACTAACATAAGAAAAAGAAGAAGTCTTTATACTTGGAGAGAGTACAGAGGACAGATTTAATATTGCATAAACCCAGTGTCAGCGTGTCAAAAAGAGTTTAGCAGAAGCAAGGGTTCCCCCCCCTATTTCCTTCCCTTCCACTGTCCATTTACTTCACAAAGGCCCTCCTGAATGGAGTGAACTAAAGCAAAATGGAAATCTATGAAGATTAGAGTCATGATCCATTAAAAAAAAGGTGGTCCTCAACAAGAGGTGATCATTTGAAATTATAAATTTCTGCTGAATAGAAAATCATCCTCTGACAGAAGTTACAGCTGTTGCAGAGCCCCGTGATCCTGTGAGCAAAATTTGAGCACTTAGCAGTGTGACTACTCTTATGACTGAGGGCAGTTGAGGACCTCTTCCCCCACTCACCTACCTCTCCCTCATCTCAGTGGCTCATTTGGTCCACTAGCGCAGGTAAATCTGCCACAACCCTGGAAGCCTCAGCCTGCTCCCTGTCTACTTCTCCCACCCCACCATACACAGGGCCACTTACCTTTGCCTTTTTGTGAAGCTACTGTCAGGTGTGCTACTGTCAGGTGTGCCAATGCGAGTCTCAGTCAGACAGCTAGTGAGCATGTTGTTTCTGAAGGCTATAAAAACTGGAAAGAGTCTTTGTAACCTTTAGAAACATTATGTTTGCTAGGCTAGAAAACTAGTAAACATGATATTTTTGAAGGGTAGGAAGAGGCTGATGCTTTTTCCGTGATTGTTCTGAAGGCTATGAAGACGTTCCTTCTAGCCTTCAGAAACACCCTGTTTCCTAACTGTCTGGCTACACCTTCAGAATAGTTTCAGTGTGTTAGCCTTTCTACCCTTCAGAAACATTGCGTTCCTGGCTAGAAAGCTGCAAACATGATGTTTCTGAAGGGTATAAAGGCCAGCCTTTCCGAGTTTCAGAAAAGATTGTGTTTGCTATCATTCTAGCCAAAAAGCTAGCAAGGACTACTTATATTAGTGAAATGACAGCTTTGTATTCACCCATAGTAAATATGCAGAATGAATCCAAATATATAAAAAGTAGATTACTGTATTTTGTTTTTTTTAAGACTTCAGGTAGCAAATATCTTACATGGCACCTAATTTCTGTTGTTCCTTTACTTGTTTTATTTGTTCAGACTGTACAACAAGAAAGAATCTTGCAACAGCAGAAGAGAAGTTATCATCGCCTTTAACTGCTTCCATTGAAACTTCTCGGATACCTCAAGGTAAAATATGAAATGTATTAAATTTTTTATTTAATAGTAATGTTATAAAAAAATTCAGCTGCAACAATGAAAAACTAATATAAACTAAAACATAGTGAGGGGGAGCAGAGAAAATTGACATGATAGAAAAGTAAGAAAAAATAAGAATATAGTTTAAAAAGGATATATAAAGAAATGATTTCTGTATAACAATTATCACCTTTTCTTAAAATACAACAAATGTTCTCTTCTTCCCATAGCTCAGCTCTTATCTACAACTAGTTCCTTAAAAAACTTGTCATTTCAGTTCAGATATACTCTCACTATTGAGATGACTCATGGTACCGTTTCCACCTGAGCTGATTTGCATTATAAAGAACATTCTGGAATGACTTCCACAATATTCCTACACCATCTCTTTCAAGAACTTTAAACAGATATTAAAAATAATGTGAAAGAAGATTTTTTAAACAAATCCAATGTATTTCATTGGTGATATGTAGGGGTCAAGTACTAGTTCTCCCTCCACTCCCTTGTCAAAATAACTGCAGATCTGAACAAAGTATATTAGGACTCCAGTTCCCAGTCCATATGCAAAGATAATGTATGAAGTAGAAAGCTATGGAAATAATGAAATCCACCTTTTATGCCTCTGGCATTGTGGAAAGGAATAATTGTAGCCAGGGTTTCAAAACAGAGTTTGTGAATAGGATCTCTACAGCTACTGAACATGTATAGAACTGTTTCTGATTTAACATGTTTGCTTTCTTTAGGAAATGTGGAGAAAGCTGTGACAGACTTGATAACAGATGTTGATAGCAAGCCAGAAGAATGTCCATATGAAGTACTATACAATGCAACCTCCTGTCATTCTTTGGACAGCCTAGCCAGTGGAAGATCCTCAGATAGAGATTCAGTGAACAGAGAAGCGGAGATGACTGGTATTAAAGTGACAGCAGTGAGACCTGTACGTAGCCTGATGTGTGTTATCTTTTTCTTTTTATGGAAAATAGGCTGTGATATGAAAGCAGGCCTCCAAACTTTCAATAAGTTAATAGCCCAGCTGTACAGTTTGGAAGTGATAGTAAATAATTGTTAAGGGCTTTGGTTACTGACTACTTGGAGCCCATTTGTCCTGTTCTTGCAAGAATTATTCCTTATTCACAATGTAATGGCTATTTGAATTTAGGTTCATTTCTACCACTATATATTTTTGCTAGGGAATGTAGCTCAGTTTAACCATTCAGGAGCAAGGGGAAAAAACCTAGAATGTGACTTTCCTTTGAACAATTTTTCACCCAGTTTTCTTTGGATTAAAACCACTCTACCGTAATAATCCTGAATATTAGATTTGTTTGCACCATTTTACTATATTAATTGGCCAGCAAATCAGTTTGTCATGGAATTTACGGATTTAATCCAGCAGGGGGAGTTTGGAGGCTTTATAGTAGTTTCTCTGAAAGCAGCCAGCTTTATTTAAATAACCTATTCGAGTTGGTAAGAACAGTACTGTATTGGATTTGAGCATACTATGGAGTATTTATTGCACATTAAAATAAGGATGGTTGCAGTTTATTATAAATATACAGAGTTAAACATGAATTTGTACATGCAGCCCAAAATATATGCAGATTTATTTTGAAGTTATCAGTGGTTGGCAGTATATTTTAAGATTGAAACAGTTAATGAAACAGGTTTAAAGACAAATATAAGATGTTTTTATGTATGCAATATGTGCATATAATAGCAGCTTTTAAAGTGTTTTCTTTCATCAATATTAACAATATTGATTGGTTTACTGATTAATTGATTATGTGCCATCAAGTCTGTCAAATCTTAGCAACCACATAGATTTTTCTATTTGACAAACTAACTTGGTCTTTCGATGGTGGACTCTTCTTCACTGTAACTGACTACATTTACCTTGCTCCGGGTCATTTTCTTCTTGTCTTTCCAAGCATTAGAACCTTATTTAGAGAGCCCCATCTTCACATAATGTATCCAAAGTAGCATAATTTGAGTCTGACCATTTCCCTCAAGTGAGAACTTGGGGTTGATTGGTTTGATTCTTTTTGGCTGTCAATGGTAATCCCAGGAGGCTACTCAACATCAAAATTCAAATGCATCAATTCTCTTCCTATCCTGCTTCTTCAATGTACAACTTTTTTCTTTTGTAGAATATCACAGGGAATACCATTGCTTGTACAATTCTGAATTTTGTAGGTATAGATACATTACGGCTTCGGAATGTTTTTTCTAAAGCTTTTATGGTTACTCTATCAAGCACTGCCTACCAAGTCTGTGAAATATTTATTGAATGGAAATTATGCCAGTTTTGTTATTAGAGAAGTTGCATACCAAATAGTTAGGACATCTGTGTGGTCCACAAAGTCCAAGGGAAGATAAGTGACAAAACATAGGTAATGCAGGCTGTCCACTTTTGTATTTTATTATAATGTTGCATGTAAAAAAGATAAGGCACAGTTTGTATTCTGAGGCCATATCACGTGTTTCATCATTTTGATGAAATCACTTATTTGCTTTGCTGCAATAAATATATTACGGTTGCATCAAAAATGAGGCATTGATGAGTATCTTTTCAAAATTGTAGCGAGAGCGTCCACCACCTCCTGCAAAACCTCCCCCTGATGAAGAAGAGGAACATGAAGATAAAAAACATGATGCATCCTCAGTGGTAAGCATCCTTATGTGTCCTCCTTGATGTTATTGATGTGGAGGGAATGGCATTAATATATCTAGAGCAGTGTTTCTCAACCTTGGTGACTTTAAGTCACCAAAGTTGAGAAACACTGATCTAGAGGGTAATGTGACATTTATATATATAAATTTATATATGTTGTATTTGTGCTGATAAATAAATAAATAAATACATATATATTTGTTAGTAGTTTTAACTGCCATATCAGCAGGCTCTGGACAGGGTTTTATGCCACGGCCTGGTTTGCATCTGGCAGTCCCTTAGAGTGTTTTCGATTGATATGTATGGATGCTCTGTAGTAGGTATCTAATCTTACTCTTTAAAGTGGAGAATTTTCAGTTGATATGTAAATATGTGCTACTTAAATTGTGCTTCATTTCTTAGTTGCTAGAAAATTTTCCTTTTGAGAGAAAGTGCTCTTTTCACAATATAACCATTTTTAAAAATTAATTAATAACAAGAGATGGAACTATTATTAATTTATGTCTGTGTCTGGTTAGGGTTTGGTCACCAAGAGAAAAAGTAGAGGGAGCACAGCTGATGAAGAAGAAGAACATCCTTATGAACTCTTGCTAACAGCAGAAACAAAGAAACATGTTACAGTAGATAAAAAGACAAAAGGTAAAGACTGTTATTGCAAACTGTACCTAACTTGTTGTTGTTGTTAGTTGCGAAGTCATGTTCAACCCATCGCGACCCCATGGACAACGTTTCTCCAGGCCTTCCTGTCCTCTACCATCCTCTTAACTAGCTATCCCGAAAACTAATTTTGGCCAGAAGCTGAGAAACTAAAACAGTTCCAGTTTTTCTTTTAAGTTAGAAGGAGTGACTTGTTTTGTATGCCCAGCTAGCATTTTTTTTCCGTAACACTTTAATTAAAATATTCTTACTTCGGTAGCTTCCAGGTAACAGAAAGTGACTCAAACTTTTGATGTATGTTTATTATAGAAAACCAAGCAAAGTCTATGGTTAATGTAGCCACGGTATTTTGAAAGACACCTCAGCTATTTTGGAAATTCCTCCTTGCTCTCTCCCAATTTGTGTGCTCATCCATGTGCACTTTCCTCTCTTCATTTTGCACAGTTCCTAGCAAATTCATTCAAATGTCTCTCTTATTGACCTAGGTAAAGTATCCATTGTCCTCTCATATTACTGAATTCTCACATCTTTAAGAGCCAGCTAATGTGATTTGTTTGTGAAACAATCTTAGTTCTTTGCAAATTGTATTTTATAGGCTGCTTTGAGGGTACTTCATATGTTCATTTTCCAAGCATGAATTCATACTGTAAAAGAAAAAGGTTGGATTGTTTCTATTCTTCTTATACACACTAATGGTTTCTCAATATTCTGATAAAGGTAGAATTAATAATGAGAGCTATTGCTGTTGAAAAGGTAGCACATTAGATTTTGTTCATTTTGACTTGATATTAGTCCCATCGTATTTTCAAGTATAGATATTTGTTCTGGCTCTCCTCCGTCCGGTAATGAACGCAGGCACAGGCTTAGCTGTTTGCCACTCTTTATTCACAGCAATTATAATCCTGTTGGCTGAAAGCCCAAACACGACTCACTGGCAAGAAGTTGGCAGCAACCCAGACTCCAACAAATGCTGGAACACAAGGCAGACCAGACAAGGAGTTCTCCAGATTACTACGAACGGTTGTGTCCTGCAAAAGGACTCCTCCCAAAGTCTCTTCTTATATACTCTTTTGGGAGGGGCCAAGCCACAACCACCTGGGCTTGATTATCTCTTATGAGTCTGTCTCCATAACTGCTGCCTCTGTTTCTTGGCCCTACTTTGCCTGGCGTCAGGGACACACTCCCTTTGACTTTCACCACTGCTCCATGCCTCAGGCGCCTCCTGGTAGCCAACCAGCCTCTCTGGTCCCTGCCAACCAGCCTCTCTGGTCCCAAGGTGGCGCAGTGGTTAAATGCAGCACTGCAGGCTACTGCTAGATCAGCAGGTCAGCGGTTCAAATCTCACCGGCTCAGGGTTGACTCAGCCTTCCATCCTTCCGAGGTGGGTAAAATGAGGACCCAGATTGTTGGGGGCAATATGCTGACTCTCTGTAAACCGCTTAGAGAGGCCTGAAAGGCCTATGAAGCGGTATATAAGTCTACTGCTATTGCTATTGCTCTGAGTCGGAACCCTGCACAGGTCCTCCATATCTTCCATAGCAGACTCATAGGTTTCCTCGCTATCAGAGTCCATCGGCAGCTCCAATGGCTCCTGCTGGGCCACAAAAATATTAGGCATAACATTCTTCTTGTTTATTTTTTCATATGAACATATGAAGTCATACCAATTTTCTCTATTGTAATGATTGATTTCAGTGGATCTTGTACAATATTTCTTAAGTAACCTCAGAGAGAAATGCCTACTTAGTTTAATATTTTCTCCAGGAGAAACTAATTCAGTAGCTGGATAGCTTTTCTAATTTCTTTAGTTCGTAAGTATATGACTTTAACAAGCAATTGCAATACTAAATAATGAGAATTAAACTAAACTCTTAAATAGAACATTTTTCATTTGCTTCATAAAAATAGCATGACTTCTGAATCATACATCCTCATTTATTAAAAAGAGCATTATGTGAACAGTAGGAGAAAATAATCAAATTTGGAGGATTCCCATCTGAATTTAAATCATACTTTAATATTGTAAAAATGAGTTACAGCAAGGCTTCAGGTCTCATGATTCCTCATTCTCTCCCATAATTACAATATTTTATTATCCGGAGCTTAGTTCTAAACTATAGCTAAAATTTACTGTTTTGAGATGTCCTTTTGACACTGAAATGTCTTTTTTGAATCTCTAGGCATCACACATACAAATTATGCACATTTTAGAGTCATCAATGGAAACTTTTTGAACTTAGGTAGGTTTTTTTTTAAACTGGAAGTGCTCTCTCCAATGTGCATGTTCCTTTTCTCATAGTTTCTTTTACATTACTACAGAAAAAGCAACAATATCGGATCCTTCTCCATATTCATTTGTTTAGCTGAAGACAAATTCCCAGGTTTCTTTTTTTTCCAGCATTTGTCTTCATCATCTGCATTTCTCATTTCAAGGAAAATTCTATTCCCAAAAAGTTGGGTGAAGAAAGTAATTCAGAAATTAACTTACACAATAGATTGTGGGCTACACGTCTCATTTTGCAAGCACTCAAATTGCCCCAAATATATTCTTTCTGACTAACATTCTTTGAAGAGAATCATATTATCAGGAACTGCCTTTGTTTCCAAAAATTCATCAAACCGACTACCGGTTTTTCCTACCTGCATTTTTACCACTACTAAATTAGTACTTCCAGTTTTTAAGAACTCCCAGCATGTTGTTCTTAGCAACTGTTTTTACAACCCTCTGGTCTTAGGTCCTCAAAAAAAATTTGCACTAATTGTTCTTGGCTTAGAAACTGTGGCATCTTCAGAAACATCTGTAGTTTTGTCGTCTGAGAATGGTCTTCAGACTCTAGTACTTCTAGTACTCCTTTATCAAGGTTCCTATAAATAAGAATTCATACGTATCATGCACTGCTTTTTTGAAATATTCTAGGAACAGGTTTTTTTTCCCATTGGAGTCCTACCCCATGCAACATAATATTATCTAACTTAATTTATTAAATTTTGAGGCCACCAACTCCCCAAAATCTCTCAATGGCTTACAATGTTTAAAATACATAACTTAAGAAACATGACCACCAAAAACTATTTGTGGCTCCTCCTATTTCCTCATTTTTACCTGCCCTAGTGCTGACTTCTAAAAAGTTCTGGCTATTGATGCCTGCAGCAGAAGTGCTTGACACCGATGGCACCATTTCATAAGTATATGCATTGCAGCAGTAGACAACCATCAGATCTGTCACTTCCTGTGCATATGGAGGATTGTGAAGGGTTGTATCTTTAACATTTGTTCCCATTCTCGGGCTTTCACTGAACAGCAAAGAACAGATTGTCCTGATTTTAGGCTTCTATCTGGGAACAACCCTCTTAAGAAAGCAATTAAGCTAAGTGTTAAAGACCTGGTTCATTCCATATTTTCTCCATTTATAAATGTAAGGTTTGGAACAACTTCTTTTAGAAACCAAGGAAAAAAGTTCTTTATGGGGGAGGTCTGGAAAAAAACAACAAGGGAGCCTCTAGTATAGTGGTTGTCCCATGATAATCCCAGGTTCCATTGACCAAAAGATCATGGATCAGTTTTGAGCTCTGAGTCCCTTCTTAGAGATATTATTGAGTTCAAACCAACAACAACAACAGAAGGACAGAACCAATATACAGGATAATTTTAATTCTTGTTGCCTCATTCTCAACACAGAAGTTCAGGACCAGTTGAAAATTATGTGGCCATAATTCTAACACCGCTCCAATGCTGATCTCTCTGATCTAGTAGAAAAATTATCAGTGCTGACATTAAACACTATCATCACTAAGAGATCATTCAAATGCAACTTATCTCAAAAGACAAAATTAGAGACAAGTTAACTGCTTTGCAGTCACATTATTTCAGTGCAATGGTGTCCTCACCAGCTTGTTTTAGTATGGAGGCTCTTCCTTGGTTCCAGACTCTTATACCTGCTCTTAAAATGCTGTGACTTATAAATTGGCAGGCACTAAATTATTTGATTAACTCTCTCTCTTTCCCAGTACAAACACACGAGGTAGTAGTCACAATCCAGCTTCTTGCCCTTGGAGCTTGCTGCTCCTAAATGTATATAATTCATTAATTGTAATATTATATTAGTTATAATAAGATCTTATAATAACTTCCTAACTATAACCTATCATCCATCCTCCCTTCTCTGCATTGTAATTCTCTTTGCAAAGTAAGCTGCAAAATGAGTGACAGGTCAGATGTTCAAAACTTTGCATTGAAGGCTCATGATGCCCTCCAGACATGGTTATTCTTCTTTTGAAAGGCAAGCATTAAAAAGGCAGAAAGAATACTCAGGCTTCACACAGCACTCTGAAACATTGTGTTGCTTTTACATTCAGTTTACTATTGCACTTTACTAGTAAACCTACTTCAAAATGATTTGAGAAAAAGGCATTCTGTGATGGCCCTCCATCCTGGAAGAGTCATACCTCATATTTTAATTAATATGGTATTGAGGAATTGCCCCAACTTCACAGCAGATGGTCAAGTCTCTCACTTTTGGCTTTCTGACTCCAATGAATGGCCATTACTGATACTCCCAACACCTATGGGGTTCAATTGTAGGAAGCCATATCTTCTTTGGAAATAAGAGATTATAAAACTGGTGTTGCTGCTTCCGCATGCCAGGAAGGCTGACCAACACAGTCATTAGATGCAGAGTTCAGAGCAGGAAGTAGCATTTTCTCAATATAGATAGTCCTCAAATTACAACAGTTTGTTTAGTGACCATTCAAAATTACAACAGCACTGAAAAAAGTGACATGACCATTTTTCACACTTGTGACCATTGCAGCATCCCCATGGTCATGTGAATATAATTCAGATGCTTGGCAATTGACTCATATTTATGACGGTTGCAGTGTCCTGGAGTCATTTTTGGCAACCTTCTGACAAGCAAAGTCAAAGGGGAAACCAGATTCACTTAATTACCTGTTAACTAAACAACTGCAGTGATTCATTTAACAAATGTGGCAAGAAAAGTCGTAAATTGGGGCAAAACTCATTTAACAAATTTCTCATTTAACAACATAAATTTTGGGCTCAGTTGTCATAAGGTGAGGACTACCCGAACTAGCAGATTATGTTTTCTTGATGCTGGAAATTTCAACCTTATGATTGAGAAGCAGACACAACTGCTTTAAGGTCTTGTTTTCAGTACTGTTCAAACATGATATAGCTACTGTGTTCATTCGTATGCATTATTCTTTGGTCTCCAAACATGTTTTATTAAGTCAAAGATTGTTAATACTTTTGACACACCATAGCCATTTTTCTCTTTCAATCCTGGCACTATGGAAAAGAGGTTTTCAATACTGGTCATATGGAAGAGTTTACTCTGCACCAGTGTATAAGGAATAGTAGAAGCATGAATCATGAATGAAGGTTTTATGACTTCGGAGCTTTAATTCTCTACATTTCTAGCTACTGAGAATGGCTGGTGAAGTACTGATACTTTTTAGGTGAGAAAGAACTGTCTCCGGTGCCTATATCTCAAAAGATGATAGGAAAATGATCTTTCAGGAGGAAAAGAACTAAACAGCAAATCAATATTTCCAGGTATGGTAGAGTTGGCATGGAACAAGTATTATGGCCATAGGGGGCACCTTAAGGAGATATATATTTTATATCTTCTGGATTGAACTACAAAGTCATGGTCAAGACTGTAAATTTCTTATTTGGAGTGTGAAGGCTTGTTTAATGAGAATAAATCATGGTGACCCGAATGAGGTCCAGAAGCGCAGGGCTGCAATAAAAATAATGGACCTCTACTTACATCAGCAGTAGTGTTTCAGATTTCAACATAAAAACTGAAATTCCACAGTTCAGCATTGCTTGCCTGGGTAGCCAGAGTGCATCCTGTCTCAAGCTCCAAGGTGATAATTCTTCCTTAAAGATTGGATACACAATTCTGAAGACACTCATCGTGCAAGCCCGTTCCTTTAATTATGTGGATACTGTAGCAGATCTTGCTTTTAACAGTAATTAGCTAGATTTGTATTGTAAATATTAAAAATATTTTTATTTTTAAATTCTTAGGTGAATCAACTTTAGGTGCTACCTGCAGTGTCCAACAACAGGTAAGACAGATATAATTTTAATATAGATTATATCCAGTATGCCAACAGGTGTTCATTCATACCTAGGAACTTTCTCTTCTTCTCCTTCCTTTGTCACTCCTTCTTTAGTCTGCTATGGAAGGACTTTCTACAAGAAGTATGTGGAGAAAAAAAAAACTCTGCTCTGCTGAGGACTGTCATTGTAAAAGTGGACTTGACACTTTTATTGCATGCAACAACACACATATATACAATGCAAGAGATACATGCTGTGTATGAGTGAAAACATTTTAAGCTGTAGTATTAAGAAAAGCCATTTTAACACTCACACGGTACAATATTTATCGGAAGTTTCAAGTTTAAGGCACCTCCAGAATAGTCAAAACATCCTGCTTTGAATTTGAGACAGCTGTTTGCTGTTGAAACAGGGTTTGTTCAACGCAAGACAGTTCAGATGTAGTATGGGTCAAATTTAAAACATTTTTGCAAAATCCTGCTGAGATCTATCAAGGTATATATGCTTCTGTTTCCTACATTTTATAGCAAACATATATGAAACAGAACTGAAATTGTTTAATGCTAAACAACAATAAAAATGATAAAATGAAAATTCTAATTAAGAAAAATGGAATACACACGTGAATCAGAAGTATATGTACTGTGAAAGTAACTTAGCAGCATTTGGGACATATAGTTTATTAATAGGTGCTGTGCTGTTGACGAACTAAGCTTCATTTTATGCTTTTCTAGTTTGTAAACTAAAATTCTATGTCAGCCTACATAATTAGCAAAATGATTGATGCTTCTTCTTTTTTTGTTCCCTTCTGGGTTTGTTATCTTTGCCATTATTGTTCTGTCTTGTGTTGCTTTTAGGGCAGGGGGATGGACGATGGACAGACTTATTTTTTGTAGTGTTTTATGTTTTTAACAATGGTAAACTGCCCATGTTTAGATATGAGATGATGATGATAATGATGAAGAAGAAGAAGAAAAAGCAAATACCAAGTGTTGTATCTAGACCAGGCCTGCACAATTTGTAGAAGGGAAAAGACTACATCAAAAAATTAAAAATAATTGTGGCTGCAGAGGCTACCTTTGACTACAGGTCAACTGTCTTGTGGCTGGCAGAGCAGTGGCAATGCTGTAGCTGGAAGCCTCAGTGAGGCTTGGATTCACTGATCAGCATGACTTATGAAGTGGCAACAGTGGTTATGTTTGATGGCAATGAATTTGAGTTTCTGAAAAACACCAGAGGCCACAAAAGACTATTTGATGCAGGCCATGGGCCATATGTTTTGCAGGTTTGATCTTCAACTTTCTCGTTGAAGTAGTATATAGCTAAAATTATTGATTGCTTTTGGTTTATATCTAAGGGAAAAAAATTCAAAAATATCTATTCAAATAGATATTCAATTATTACTTGTCTTTTAAAAATAGAATGATTTATTTTAAATGTATTTATCAAATATTTTTATGATACAGTTAAAGTAAAGTGGAATTAGTTGTTGCTACCATGAATTTGATTTAACAAATAATATAGGTAATAGAATTTTCCTATCTATCGGTTCAAATTCAAAAATGGTATCTGACAATTAGATTTTGTATTCTGTTAAAATTCTGATATAATCACCACCTGCGTTTCAAAATGAACTAGGCATTGTCAAATATTATAAGGGTTCAATATTCCATGAAAGTATTTTCTTTTTTCCATAACCTTGTTTAAAATTTAGTAATTTCCCATCATCTCTGGCTAACATGGTCAGTGCAGAAGAATGACTGTAGTTGTACCAAAATATTTGAGAACCCATCATGTTGAGATCAACATATTAATTCTAATTGGGGATTTTTGCATTTTAAATATTGCCATTTGTCAAAGTTTGTACTAAGCCTTTGAAAGTTTGGAAGCATGATACTTAAAGTAAAGAGGCATATGCAATTATGTTTAACTTACATAATTTTATAAAGGTTAACTGTTGATAAATCATAACTAATAAAATTAATTACATTTTACATGATTTTTTGCAGACATGGTCCCGAAAAGGTCTATCTTCTCAGGATGGTCAGTGGCCACTAAATTGCCAAGCTTCCTCCGATTTTTCTTCTAGCCATTCTGAACAATATCCAAGTCCTGAATCTCAGTTGGTTGAGATGCCAAAAGGTAGGTAATCATTCTGAATCATTCCAACTTCATAGAAACCTATACAGGAAAAAAAATGGTGTTTGTTTTTTAATATATGCAGGAATCTTTCGATCTAGCTAGCGTGACAAAAAAAATCAAATGCCTCTTACAGGCCTCTGCTCAGGCTGGAAGATATTTTTTTTGTTTGTTGTTTTGCTTTTGGGAGATGGGAAATGCAGGCACAGTTTCATTGCAACAGTGACGGCTTTGTTGGGCTTCATAGCTGTTGTTGGAAGAATGAAATGTTTCAGTTTTGTGATACACACTGTCAGCTGCTTTTCCACCCCCTGATAACAGTGTTGCGAAATGTTAACACTGTTTATAGATGCTGTATTGAGCATTTTGGGCAAACAGTAAAGTGTAGAGGCATTTTATTCATCTTTTCCTATATGTTGCTATTGATATATTATCACAGATTTGTGATATATTATCACAAATCTATGAAAGCAGACAAGATGTTCCTCTTAGACACTATACTTCCTCTGGAGACTTGTCATTTATACTTTAATGGGAAAGATTTGACAGTGAAAGGTAGCTTGGACTGTTACATTTCCTCTGCTACACACATATCAAGATAAGAATCTTAATGTAAACCTGGTCTGCATGCAATATTGTTCTATAAAATGCTCTCAGACCCCACCCACCCCCCGCCCCAAATCTTGTTTTTCATGATTTTGAGTAAGAAAATAAACGCAAAAACATTTCTGGCACACATGCTTAAAGTACTTCGTACCTCTGCAATAAGAGATTTTATTAAAAGTATTTTCTTACATATTGAGTAATTTTTAAGCTCAGAGAAATAGCTGCCAATAAATATAATTTTGTCAAACCTCCTGTAGAATATGTCCTGTAGAAAAATTTAAATAATACATAAAGCTTAATGTTTTTAAGTTATATCAGCCACAGCTTAGTGTTTTAGAAAAGAGTAATGATTTAGCCTTTTAAAAGCTTATAACATGTTAAATAGAAGCAAAAGTCCTCAGAAATGACCATATAAGGTGTCTCATTGAAAGAACCTTTCCTGATTTGTTCTGATTTCTCCATACTGATTAATCAACAAGGGCTCCAATTGAATCAGAGATAAATACTTTCTGATTTGATTTAGGAATAATGAAGCACTACTGAATCATTGCAAAATGTAACAACTTTGGCTGAGTAGAGCCTACCAGGGTAATTTTGGATTTGAAGTTAATATCTTTCCTACCTATGCTTGTATGTTCAATCTAAGATACGTACTATAGGAAAAAGCTTCCCTTTCTGTTTCCTAGATATTCTCCAAAGAGTAAAGTACCATTGTGGAGAACCTAGGTTGCATAACATGGCTTTTATCAATATTAAATATTGGGCAATACATTAATGATTGTTGTTCGGAGTGGCTCTTTGCTATAAGCTTTTACATAATTTACACCAGTGAATTATTCATGCTTTAATCAGGTTCTGATTTTTGATACAATATATTAAAGCATGAGTCTTGTTATAATGTTACCTCTCTGCTGCAATACATATTGCAAGCTGAAATTTACTGCAGCAGTAGAAAGAGACCACTTTATGTGGTGATATTAGTTAACGCGAAGTGAGGCTTTAAAGGAATTGTTGCTGTTGCAAAAGGAGGTGAGTTCAAGTCACCAGGGAAGGAAACAGCTGTTGGGTGGAGGGGGGAATTTGTTCATATTTGCAGGTTGTTTGCAGCTCATCTTTCCCCACCCAGCATTCTGTGCCAAGGAATAGGGAGTGTTGCTCTAAATAACACTTTGGCCTTTATGGAAATATGTTCCAGGAGACTCAGTCTCTCCCCTCCTCCCCTTTGCTGGGTATAGTTAGCACTTCTCCAAACCTTATATAGCAAGGGCTGATTGTTAGTGTTAACAGGAATAAAATGAAACAGAGTGGGCTGCCAGATTGCATAAATCAGGCCACTGTTTAGAATTTCATAAATGTTCCAACTTTGGGTAAAATCTGAGGACTCTGAACAATGCTGTTCTTTCTTCTTCTTTTCTTTCTCTCTCTCTCTCTGAGGGAGAAAAGCTAAAATCCTGTTTCTCTTGATTTCTATTTGTTGGGTTTTATTTTGGTGGGGTTTTGTACCCCTTTGAAGACCAAAAAAGGTTCAACAGAAGCCACAGCCAAGCAGATGTCCAAGATGCCCAGGTACTGGATCAATTCTCAGGTCTTCTGCATGGTTCTTCTCCGGTGTGTGACATAAATGAGGACCCTTTGAGACTCATTTCTGCTGTGGGCAAAGGAAGTACAGAGGGAATTGCTATGCAGCTGGAAAACGTTGAGGCTTCTGGATCGGTACAATCTAGTACTGCAGACCAAAATAAAGTGGTCTATTCAGCCATACGCCATATCCGTGACAAGTTGGATTCTGGAACTTTGGCACATCCTCATTTGCCACAGCACCCCGGTAGTGTTGAGGATGGAGACAAGAGCAGTGTTTTGGGAAGAGTTCATCCAGGAAGCAAGTCCAAAGCAGACCTCAAACTTAGCCGTAGCTTATCAAAATCGGATTCTGATCTTTTGACCACCTCACCAACAGAGGACGATACTATGGGAAGCAGAAGTGAATCCCTCTCCAATTGTAGCACTGGGAAAAAACGGCTGGAGAAATCACCTTCCTTTGCTTCCGAATGGGATGAGGTAAGACCAAGCTGGATTTTTTAAAAAGTAAAATAAAAATTGCTGCAGGAATTCCATGGTTAAAAATGGATCAGGGATGAAAGAGTAGAAGCAGTGGTTATTTATCCTAGTATCAAATATATTTAGTAGATAATTAAAATTATACTATGAATTGAATTCAGACATTTAATCTTATGTGATGCAGAATTTAGGAAAAGTTTTAAATGTATTCAGTGTTGTCTAAAATGGTATTATTCTATTGAGAATCAGTGTCACATTAGAATATGTTTGCATAGCATATTCTCTCTAGAATAGTTTGTGGGAAAAGATTGGGTCATACTATGTATCCAGGGCTGCTTTATGTTAGTGAGAAGGCTTCAAAAGTCGAGGAGTACCTGGATGTTTTTGAACGCTCTCTTAAAATAGCTAATTCCTAGGATTAATGGGAAGTCAGCATAATATATGAGAAATCATTCTTTAATAGAACTTTGTTCTGATCAGAAGAGATTAAGTGCTATTCTTCAAAAAGCACTAACGCATTCCTTAGTTATTCTACTCTGACTTAAAACGCAGTTGCATGAGCATGCAAACTGCCTTTTATAGATCGGAAAATCTATTATTAAGCAGTTAAGACTTAGTTGGGGAAACATTATGCCATGCCAGGTCTAAAAAGAATATTAAAGAAAATCCATTAGCAAACAAATTAGGGAGATTAAATTGTGTGGATTATAAATTGAAAGTATGAAATCAATATTTATTATTTGTGTAGTGCTGGGATATTCAATTCTTAAAAGGTCTTTTGGAGTACCGGGTGTAAAATATTGCAATCTGCAACTCCTTAAAGTTGGGGCATTTTTTAATAAGATTGCACAGCTGCTGTGAAGTCCTGGGAAAAGATGTGTATATTTTAAGGTACACAGATGTTTCCTTTGTGACCCTATAAACTTCAGGGCTCTTTTTTGCAACTGAATCAGAAGTATTACGCTAACTGCTATTTATTTAGAGTGCAATGGTATTTCTTATAATAAAAACATTATGTATTAAATTGCAATTCTTATATAACATTTCATTTCAAATATGTTGTGATGTATACATCTAACCAGCTCAAGTGTTGGAAAGCCTATTTCAAGTTACTGCATAATATTAATTTTATGCTACATGATTTGTGAATATCAACAGTCTTGTTCTGGAAACAGTTGCTTGCATTGTAGAATCAGTATTTCTGGTTACCTTGAGATTGTTACTAAACCCAGTCTAAAATTATTACTGTGACGAAAAAAGTCTGCCAGAAATGTATTTATTTTAAATACTTCAAGATTTTTTATCCAAATTACTAAAGCGCTTGCAGAATGCCATTTTATTTCTATAATGCTTAGTCTGTTTTTCGCCAAAAAATTTGCATATATTATCTTTTAAAAATTTGAGGAGGATCAGTAATTATATACCCTAACACAGGGGTAGTCAACCTTTTTATACCTACCACCCACTTTTGTATCTCTGTTAGTAGTAAAATTTTCTAACCACCCATTGGTTCCACGTAATGGTGATTTATAAAGTAGGGAAGTAACTTTACTTTATAAAATTTATAAAGCAGAGTTACAGCAAACCCCTACCGCCCACCATGAAAGCTGGAACGCCCACTAGTTCCTACCACTACCACTGCCCTAACAGAATAATTGCCTTTTGTTCCGTTGGTATTTTGTTGATAACTTGAACTTTATTTGAAAATCTGAATTATGTAAGTTTAATATTTGTATCAAGGAGTAAGCAGCAATACTAGAAGTATAATGAATAATTATTACTATTAAAATATTTTACAGTTCTTTGGGATACCTATAGAATAGAACTTTTCTTTAATAACAAACTGTTTTTTCTCACCTTCTTAAGCCTCACTCCATCTCGGGAATAACTGTGACTTTATGAAATTTGAAGTTGAATTCAAACTTAGTTGATCAGACTTCGTTCCTAATAAAATAAATTAGATTGAATTATTTTCAAACTTTTTAACTGGTTTACTGGAACCTAAAAATGGAAATAATTATGCAGAATTGTCAGAGGGAAGTTATAATGGGATTGTGGAACTACAATACAGTTTTGGAGAATAACAGATTATTACTCTGGTTATAATGTGTTTGCATGAGTATCTGTAATAACTATAGAGTTCAGGAAAAATATTTTATTTTTCTCTATAAGGCAAGGCAGTCAAGGGAGAGACGTGTTTAAAAATAGATACAAAGGAAGTAACATAAAATAAAATAGAAATAGAAACGTTCTATTTCTAAATGTTTTGCCCATGAATTTTTGTGAAACATCCAGTTTCAAGCATGAAATGGGATGGTTCAGGGATTCTAAGGATATCTCAAATTTGAAATAAAAATATTTAAACTCTAATAAAACATTTTAAAAATACAGGATGGGCTGGGACATTCTGTGAAATTTTCATACTCAGAAGTTTATCATATTGGTATTTATATATTTATACCAGTATGCCCTCTATTATTTAGATTATATGCAATTTGCAGTTGCAAAATACAGCAATTAAAACAATATTATTTAGGCCCATAAGGTCCAGTAGAAAAATTACATTTTATTGCCTTCCTGTTACCAAGATTTGGGGGCATTCTGACTCTAGGAGGGCAAGCGGGGTGGGGGGGTGTTCACTTGGCAAAAGTGGAAAGTGGAATCAATCATTTCTAGGCTACAGGAGCCTAGAGCAATATGGGCTCTAGAGTGAGGAGTCTTCAGCTAAGAAGGCCATCCATTAACTCTCCACTCAAATCCTGGGTGTATATAGAAAAATACAACACATCCTCCTGACTAGCACCTATGGAGTGAGCAGACTTCAAGTGGTAGAAAATAAGAATCCCATTTATTAGTTTATCTTAAAGCAAAGTGATCAATCAGCGTCTTCAAGCCTAGTGTTATGTAGCAGTTCAGATATTGAGCTAGGACTGGAGAGACCAGGTTCAAGTATCCTCTGCCATCCAGTCACTGGATGATTTTGTGCCAAGCACTCACTCTCAGGCCAGCCTAATTTCCAAGATTGTTCCTTGAAGAGAGAAAAAAGGATGATGGAGTACTGTGTGCACCACCTTGAGCTCATAAATGAAAGAATAAATACATTGGTCATTCAACCTTGCAATTATATGGAATTAAACAATGTTCATGTAGCTATAAAATTGGTTATTTTTGTCATTTTCTCTTTAATTTGCTGTCACAAATGCTACAGTTTGATTGTAGATTATTTAAAGTCTGAAATTCTGTAAAATTGCTCAGTATGCTTCTATAACCTGATCTAGTAATTAGTGTCATGTAACTAATCCATTGCTTCTTTAAGGTATTTTCTGTAAGGTAAAAGAAAAAACGTATGACATTATAATAATCAAATATGTACTTAAATATAACCACCTATATGTAACAAAAGTAATTAAATAATTACAATTTTAAATACATAAAAATGATTGCTATTTATTACTATAGGAGCATATTCATATCACCTTTGTCTAATAGTGATTTCTCCAACATTGTTTACTATTCTGTGACTCTATTTCTTGTTATTAAGATGCTAGGCTGGTTCAGTCATGCTTAGATCAATCTTTTTTTCTGTTGATAGTCACATTCTCTTTCAAGTAATCAATAGGATGATGTCGCCATACTGGATGTTTCTTAAGTAAGCTCTATTTACGGCAAAACAAAAATATATTATAAATATTATGTATTGGATAATACAATTGACCTCCCCCCCCCCCCCCGAAATATTATAAGCCTAGACCTAAAGTACAAACCAATTCAGAATCAAGTGGGAGAGAGAAGCTTGCTGTAGCTGTTCATTTTTCTTCTTTAGCGGAAGAAGCTACATGAAATCAAAGATACTTTGTGCTGATGCTTTGAATAAGATAGATGGAGTTGAATTGATTGTCAATAAGTTACATTTTCAGCTAATATTGTACCGTTTCTCACATTTTATTGAAGTTAGTATGTTGAATGGCATTTTCAACTATTTACAAATATAGAAATATGAACGCACAAAGCAACACATTAGCTAAGAAAAGCTGCTTATTAGCTTATTTCACTGGAGAATAAATTAGAAGGAAAGAACTTGTATGAGTTAGGCTGTGGATAGCATAAATATTTGAGTGCTTTTAAACATAGCTGAAGGCTAACGTGGTAAATTTGTTTTTGTAATGTGTTTATAAATATTCAGTACTCCCCAAATCAATCTGCAGCACTCAAAGCACATTGTATTTTACATAAAACAGTTCTTATTCTTCTTGAAGATTGAAGTGAGATATGTCAAAAATTGAAGTGAGATATGTCTATGCCAGGAAGTAGCACCCCACTTTTTGGAGATGTATGCCTATCTATTATAGGACAGCCTAAATAAATTTATTCAAATAGTTAATATCTATTTGAAGTGATCTTCTGAATCCTAAATATGTCTACACTAAATACAAATTATTTCAGGAAAATCTAAGGACATCAGTGTAAAATAAAATATTTACAAATAATGAAACACTGCAGAAATAATAAAATACAATTTGGTTTTTCAAGATTCAAAGGCAAAATTGTATCAGCCTTTATTTTTCTCTAGGTGTTCATACTTTATAATCCTACTGAGATGGTAATATTATTCTGGTCTAGTGGTCTAATGCTTTTATTATTAGAAAGTAATTAAATTGTAAGTTATGAAGCAGGGCTAGATTGCTTGCATCAGATTTATGAGGTATTTTCTACAAATACTGTTCCTTTTCGTAGAGTAGATTTATCATTGTTTAATATAAATTAGTGAGCTTCTATACATATACAAATAATTTGCAAACTGAAGTACCTATCCGTTAAGGGTTTTATAGCAATAGCAATAGCAGTAGACTTATATACCGCTTCATAGGCCAATAGGATGTCGTGCCTTCCACTAAGCTGTCCTTGAAGGCCACTACAGGAAGATTCTTTGGAGAGACAGTGGCTGTGTGACTCTAGACACGCAAAAACAACAGAACATCTGCTTCCCCTTTGCATGAACTACAGGGATTTGTACTAGACATATTTCACCATTATTACATAAATACCCAGGGTGCACAAGACAATTCCACACCTCCCTGCTGCTTTCATATATTAATCCTGCTATAACATACAATGTTGCCAGGTTCTGCCCAGCAGTGTTTAAAATCTGTCAGACAATGACTTGTGTGATAAACTAGTCTCAATTAGCATCTAGCTTGTCATACTAGAGTGCTCTCTTCTGTGATAGATTTAGTCAGCCACATGCTAACCTTTGTGCTCCTCTACACTCATCTAATGCTTCTGCCCCTCCTTTTAGATTCCTTTCTAGACTTTAGGGTTTTATTATATTTACTTTCTTTTTTATGTCTTTTAACTTTTAATTAATTTTTAGACTCTGATCTATTTTCTATGCTTGCTAATTTAATGTACTTCACTCTCCTTATGCTGGCCTTTGACCATAATAAAGATTTGATTTGAATAATTTACAAATTATTTTGAGACAATTCAGTGTATATACAAGAGATTTATAAACATCCGGGAAGTTGCTCGCTAAAACATTTGTTGAGCAGCTCAGGGATTCTGTCCCATTGGACGCATGCAGGAATCAAAATTGTATTAGCTTGACTGACCCCTGAAGAAAAACAATCCATGCACCTAAAATTCTCAGATACATGAACTTTCTGGTCACTGATCAGGTACTTATCACAATTAGGTTGCCAAACATCAGAATTTGTATTACAGAGAAATATGATACCATTGCTAGAGTTTAATATTGAGATGCTTATGCCAAGCCATAGGATTTTTTCTCCACCTGTACTGTACTCATATTTTATGTTTTTTAATTGTGTCATGTCAGACACAATTCTCATTTAAATGCCACCTTATATTTCTTCTTTCCTGTGTTATTCCTGTTCTTGGTTGTTTTCTTTCCTTTAGGCTGTATGTACATTTGACTTGGTTATTATAATGCATTAGTCTCTTCCCAGCTTAATTATCTGGGGGAATATTTTTATTGCTTCCCTCAACCTTTGCAAAGACAAAAACACTGACTTGGTGGCTCAGTGGCTAAGACACTGAGCTTGTCAATCAGAAAAGTCGGCAGTTCGAATCCCTAGTACAGATCTCCTGCGTGAGCAGGGAGTTGGACTAGTTGACTGCCAAGGTCCTTTCCAATTCTTGTTACAGAAATAACTTGTGAACCCCATCTGGCTATATGACACCACTATGTTCTGTGAGCTGCACTGGTTGTCAGTGACTTTGGGGTGCAGTTCAGGGTGTTGATGATCACCTTTAATGATACTGAGGAATAGATGGATAGATTTTGTTCCATTCAGTTAGGGTCACTTCTTAGTGACATAGGTTCTCTCTATGATAATACACCTAACCTGTCTTTTCGGCTAGCATCACTATAACTGTGTCCATCCACTTTGCTGTTGGTTGTGATCTTTCACCTTTCTTTCTTGAAAGAGCTAGGTCTTTGTATAATGAGTCTGAAGTAGGATAATTTGAATCTGGTCATTTGTGCCAGAATAAAAGTGCTGGGTTGTTTGATAAGTCATTTATTTTTTGTTTTTGTTTTGGCTATCCATAGCAATGCCATGAACCTTCTCTGACACCACATTTCTAAAACATCAATACTCTTTCTATCCTGCTTCTTCAAATCCAGTTTTTGCTTCCAAACAATGTCACAAAAAATGTCACTGGTTCCACTACTGTGATCTTTGTAAATAGAGGGACATTATGGCATCTGAATTTCTTATCCAAAAACCCTGTAGCTATTCTACTCTGTACTCATCTGTAGCATATTTCTTGATTACCTGTTTCTTTGCTGTTGAAGGTTGATTGTAAAATGCAGAAGCTATGTACCACTTCAATAACTTCATTATCAATTCTAAGGTTGGTTGTTGTATTGTTATTAGTTTGGGCTTCTTTATACTGTATTTTATTTTAGTCTCCTTTTTTCCACTCCCCTCCTTGGCTTTAGTAAGAAGTTTCTGGAAGAGTAGTATTACCAGCATGGCACATAGTAATCCAATATTAAAACCACATTCATCTTAATACAATACAATACAATAGCAAAGTTGGAAGGGACCTTGGGGGTCTTCTCGTCCAACCCCTGCCTAGGCAGGAAACCCTATACCATTTCAGACAAATGGCTATACAACATCTTCTTAAAGACTTCCAGTGTTTGGGCATTCACAACTTCTGGAGGCAAGTTGTTCCACTGGTTAATTGTTCTAACTGTCAGGAAATTTCTCCTCAGTTCTAAGTTGCTTCTCTCCTTGATTAGTTTCCACCTATTGCTTCTTGTTCTACCCTCAGGTGCTTTGGAGAATAGTTTGACTCCCTCTTCTTTGTGGTAACCCCTGAGATATTGGAACACTGCTATCATGTCTCCCCTAGTCCTTCTTTTCATTAAACTAGACATACCCAGTTCCTGCAACCGTTCTTCATATGTTTTAGTCTCCAGTCCCCTAATCATCTTTGTTGCTCTTCTCTGCACCCTTTCTAGAGTCTCCATATCTTTTCTACATCGTGGCGACCAAAACTGAATGCAGTATTCCAAGTGTGGCCTTACAAAGGCGTTATAAAGTGGTATTAACACTTCACGTGATCTTGATTCTATCCCTCTGTTCATGTAGCCTAGAACTGTGTTGGCTTTTTTCTTCTTTTTAAAAATATTTTTTTAATATATTTTTTTAATTTTTAATTTAAAGCAAATACAGCATCCTTCTTTACATGCTATAGAAAGTGTATCAGTTGGTTATAAAAAGACTTTCATGCATCTCTTCCACAATCAACAAACATAATTCATATTAACTTAAATATTTTAACTCAAATATTTATACATGTCACCATCATTATATCTCCAATTTCATTTGACTATAATTGTTTAAGCGTCCATCATAAAATATACCAAAATTTAATACATAACCACATACTGGCCTTTCAATTACCATTTCTAAAATCCTCCACTAACCACTAAATCCTTATGTCCTGTTCTAGCTAAACATCCATAATATTTAATAACAAAGTTTTCTAATCCTCCTTTCTAAATCACTGTTTAAAGTTTACATCCAGTTTCCTTATGTTATACCAATATCTATATATATGTTGTTATTCTTATCCCTCATTATTTGACTATATCCTGTATCATAACATTTTCTCCCTAATAATCAAAACTTTAATTGTATCTAACTTGTTGTTGTTGTTGTTTTTATTATTGTTATCCTTTATGTATATTCCAAAGGAATTGCTAATCTTCCTACATGGGTACCATTCAATATTCATATCCAATTATACTCATCATAACACTACACATTGTATACATTAGTAACATTATCAGTTATTTATTTAAGCTATATCTATTATCAATAAATTTCACTAAGTTTAACTAGTTTTAAATTATATTCTTCCATCTATCAACCTGTATCTTTCCAATAGCAAAACAGTCTCATATCTTCTGCCATTTGTGGTGCCAGTCCTCTAATCATTTTCTTGATCAGCTTTGTATAGACTTCTCTTAGCAACTCCTTGCTTATAAGATCTCTCATATAATCTTGATGCCCTCTTCCTGTTTCATTCATCTTATCTTTGATTGTCAGCAGTGTTATCAATGCTTTTGCTAATAGAATTTCTCTCTTTAAGTCCATAGATTCTTTAGTTTTTTCTTCTTCTGTATCTTGCCCTCTGGAATAGATTTCCTCTCCATTTAATTCCTCTTTCAGTATTCCATTCTTTCCATTTTCAGAAACAAACCAATTACCATAAATATCAGCAGGTTTGATCTCTTTATATTCATTTTCCACTTCGATTTTTTGAGTTTCAATCACCCCATTTTGCATTTGATAGACATCCTCAATTTTTTCATCATATTTTATTGTTATGTGCTCTAAGTATTTCAGTTTTTTCTCTATTCTTTCATATATATATTTGATAATTTTTGTATTTCTGAAAGTATCTTTTGCAAATTTGAGACTTCTATTTTTTTTTTGAAGTTGTGCTATTCTAACAAACACAGCTGCTCTAGCTTGGAAGGTTAATAAAATTAAAGCATAGATTCACAAATAACGTTTGTTTCCACTTTTCTCTTATTAGAAATATACTTCAAAGGGATATCTGTGTGCTTCACTCTCTGTATCCAAGCAGTAAAACCTTGTGGTGCCAAGTCAAAACAATCTATGGAGAAAAAAAGTGTTCCGTTTTCAATACACAAAGCTCCAATCAACAAAACCTCCCAGCCTCCGAGCAGTGGTAACACTGTTGAAAATCTAGTTTCCTTTTGTATCTTTTTTGTATTTCAAGTTAGAAAAAAGACTCCAATCATTAAATGAAAGAAAAATACCCACAGCAATGAAAGAGGAAAACTTTAATTTATAGGTTTCAGAGAACAATAAAAGAAAAAGTAGAAGAAAGCTTAATCCATCTGTTTCAAAAGCCTTGCATAAATTCCATCCATGAAGATAGCATTTAAAAAGTAAGATAACCACTGTCCAAAACCATTCCAAATTTAATTCTGCCGCTTGATTCTTCTATTCTTCAATTTAGATTAACTTTAAGTTTTTATAGGCAGGTCTCTTTTTAAAACAGTAAAAGTTCCTCACCAGCTGAAAATACTTTCTCTTTCCGTATCCTTCCATTTTGGAGCCGCCCCGACTTTGTCAGCCATGGCTGGATTTTTGTCGCCGGCTTGAAAAACTTATCTTGCTTCTTTCAGGGATTTTGCGATATCCCTGAGATCAGCAAGACATATTCTTCCTGTTCACCGTCTCTTCAGGACAATTTAGGTCCGTTTGGACCACCCAGTGGCAAAAGTATTGGCTGCAGTCTCAGAGCATCGAGACCGCATGACCATCTTGTTGCGATGTTGACTCCTCTCGGCTTTTTTCTTCTTCTAATCCACTTCCTTTAATATATATTCAGCATATAGATTTAATACAAGTAGTCCTTTGTTAATGTTCATTCTGTTCAGCAGCTGTTCAAAGTTGTAATGATGTTGAATGAAGGGTCTTATAACCCACCCTCGAAGTTCTGACCATTGAAGCACCCTTGTCACATTAACAAAATTTGGGCCCACCCACATTTACAAGTATTTTGGCTGTCTACCTGCTTACCTACTGCTGCCAGCTGCATCTACTGCCCAGCTTTAACCAGCCCTGAATCCACTGCCACTACTGTACCAGCTGGGCAGCTTTTTTTGCGTTGTCTTCTTTTGTGCTGGGGCAGCTAGAGTTGTCTCACACCCTGATAAGGGAATACATTAATGACCTTCACTAGCTCAATTGCCACGGCCTCTGTTCATACCTCACCCAAGGCCTTTGGTAAAAGAAGCCTGGCTTGTAAAAGGAGGCCCCAGCTGAGCCAAGATGAAAGAAAGATCCTTCTAGCCAGCTCCTTCTTTTGGTCACTGGTGAAAGAAGTTCCCAGAAAGCCAGTGTGAAAGAAGATCTATTTGATGGATCCTTTTGTTGCCAGCACAGCCAGATTTATTTTTGCAAAAAGCAGCACTGGGCAGGCATAAACAGAGGCCCAGGCTTGTACACAAATAGAAACCCTGGGTGGGACGTGACTGGACACCCTTGGTGGAGGGCAAATGGAGGCCCCAGCTGACACACAAACATACACCCTGGGTTGGGCACAAGAGAAGCCCCAGCTTCACCAGCATGAAAAAAAGGCTTTGGCTGATACAGTAGTAGTACCTGGTGCATGGTGGCAGGAGAAGGTGCACAGCATGGGGAGCTGGTGGCCACAGATAGGTAGTCAGCAGAGATGGGGGTGGATGGAGATAGGCAGGTAGGAGGATTTCAAGAGGAGGCAGAACCTTACCAAGGTTCAGGGCCAGGAGGTCCAATCTGGGATGGATTTTTACCATCAGTCAAATGTGATTAATGATGGCAGTTGGGACTGCTAAAATTCCCATTGGTAAGCAGTGCAGTGGTGACATGGCATTGCACTGTTATGACTGCACCACTTAGCAATGGAAATTTCAGCCCCAATTATTGTCATTAACTGAAGATTGCCTATATTACTTATACACTATATGGGAGAGGTTTTTTTTTTAAAGCATATGGCACATATAAGCCAGGGATCACCAAAGTGCCCGGCTGCCTCTATGAAAGGAATTTTTCGGGCAGTGTTAGCTTGCCCACAGGACGTCTGAAGGCCAGTAGACAATTGAGGGAGGTTTCTTTCCTGTCCCTATACAGTTTATTTGCTCACAGGAATCAAGCCACTGAGCTGCCAACCTCAGCGGAGCTCAGCATCTTACCACATGAGCCACTGTGGCCCCCTATGGCAGAGTATATACCCTTGTCTCAATTTGCCAACCTGGAGCCAGACCATTTCAGCATGTTCTATAGCTTCTTGACCGGTATATAGTGTGATGTTCTAAGCTTCCAATTTTTCTAAGCTTCCACAGCCTGAAATGATTAACACATTCAAAGGCCTTTATGTAATTAATAAAGCACATGGTTGATTTCTTTTTTTTTAGAATTCTTTGACTTTCTCAGTTATCCAGCAAGCATTAGCAATAATGTGTCATGTTCCAAGGAACATTTCTAAAGCCATACAGAACATTTGGCATCACTTTTGCCATATAAAGTTCTAATTTGTATTGGATGACCCTAAGCATTATTTTGCTACCATGTGACCTTCATGGCATGGGGCCAGGTTATTTCAGGGACTGCCTATCTCCTATGATCTCTGCTCTTTCAGTAAGATCAGGCGGAGTTGGTGTGCTTTTAGAGTGTGTCTTTTCTGTTGAGGTGCCTGCCCTCTGGAGCGATGTCCATTATATATTTCTTTTTATTGTTCTACTGTTTCAAATTGTAAGACCCACAGTGTCATTCTGGATTTGGGTGATTACCAAATCTGTAAGAACTGTGGTAAATGCGGTGCTTCTTCAATGCAATGGGCTAGGCACAAGACAAGCTTGGATTTGCATTTAAAGTCTGAACTGTCCATCAGCTGTCAGTTTTGTCCCTGTGCATTTCGCTCTGCAAAGTCAAATACAATAGGTGCCTCTCAGGCAGAGAGATTACAGCCTATCATCTGCTCAGTGGATAACATAGAAGAAACAGCTTGAACAATCATATGGCTCACTCTCATATCACTGTCACTCAATATTATTTTGCATTAGGACTTGTTTTCACTTTGGCTGAATATTTAGAAGGGTTCTCTGGCCGTGTTGCATATTTAAAATGCCAGATCTGCTGGTTTGTGGTGAATCACTGATAAATTTCCATTATGGTGGCAAATATCTGCTATAATTTAAGATTTCCATTCACATTGAGGAAAGTGATGGCTAGAAAATTTTGATCTCTCTAGACAACTAACCTAATGGTTACTTCTCATGAGGAGCACACAAGGTGACCAACTTGTTGGCTTTCTTGTAGAACTGGAGCAGTGATGGCGAACCTATGGCACGCGTGCTACAGGTGGCATGCAGAGCCATTTGTCAGGGCACATGAGGCGCTGCCCTGTCAGCTGGCCAGTGCGCATGCGCGTGCTGGCCAGCTAAGTTCACCCCTTTTAAAGCCATTTTCGCCCTCCTGAGGCTCCAGAGGCTTTATAGGAGCCTGGGGATGGCAAAAAGAGCCTCCCTGCCCCCTCCGGAGGCCCTCCGGAGGCTTCATGAGCTTCCGTGAAGCCTATGGAGCACAAAAAACCGGTCCTACAGGCAAACCGGAAGTTCGGGAACGACTTCTGGTTTTCTCGGAGGGTCGTTTTGACTGCTTCGGAGGCTTCAGGTAAGCCTCCTGAAGGTCCCTGAAGCTTTCAGAGCGCTTAAAACGACCCTCTGAGCAAACCAGAAGTCACTTATGGTTTGCTCGGAGGGTCGTTTTGACTGCTCCGAAGGCTTCAGGGAAGCCTCCTGAAGGTCCCTGAAGCCTCCGGAGGGTGTCCAGGGGGGGGGGAGGCTGTTTTTGACCGCCCCAGTCTCCTATAAAGCCTCTGGAGTCTGGGGAGGGTGAAAAAAGCATGCAAAAAATGGGGGGGCGCCTGTAGTGCATGCGCACTGGTGGGTTGCGCATTGCATTAGGGTGCAGCACGCCTGCACACGACCCCCCTGTGTTCCCCCCATTTATGGCACGCGAGCCAAAAATGGTTCACCATCGCTGAACTAGAGTGTGGTTTGTCAGATAATTTCTCAAATCTTAAGTATACTATTTCAGATTTCAGAAATTGTACAAACTGGTATCCTCAATCACCCTATTCTGGAATATATCTCTGTGATTTTAGTTGAAATTAGATAATCGTTCAGTGTGGAGTCTTTTGCCATTGAAAACAGATATTTCCAATGGTAAATTTCATGGAACCCTGACAAAAAGGAAGGGTGATTGCAGTTAAAAGATGAGCTTCTTGTTGAAATAATTAGATTTCCTCTCGTGGAACAGCAGGAATTTTTTTTCAGATAATATACATCATTAATTTTAGGGCATGGAAGATACAATGATACAACTTGTGAAATTGATAACAATATCTTGAGGAGAAATAATTTCAAAAATTCTTCTGAATTTAGAGGACTTTATGAATATGTATAGGATGGCATTGTGAATATCTATATTGGATAGATAGATGATAGATAGATAGATAGATAGATAGATAGATAGATAGATAGATAGATAGATAGATAGATGATAGATAGATAGATAGATAGATAGATAGATAGATAGATAGATGTTTTAAGTTTCATTTATTTGATAGAGAAAACTCTACAGTACATTTAAAGCCAGTGAATCCATTGCACTTATTTTAACTCTGAATTCTTAGATTCCTTTTAAATACAGTCATGTGAAAAAGAAAGCACACCCTCTTTGAATTCTATGGTTTTATGTATCAGGACATAGTAAAAATTATCTGCTTCTTAGCAGTTCTTAAAAGTAGATAAATACACCTGACATATTATACCATATCATTTAGCTAGTGAAAGTACAATCTTTTCTTTAATATTAGCTCTTTATCAATTTCAGCTACTACACAGATCATTATGTTTTTTATCAAATTTTCTGATAATAGTTTTTAGAATTTTTATTACAATACAATTGAATATAAAGCAGAAATCATTTGTAGAATATAAAGTAGAAATCTAATCTATTGTATTGATTGATTGATGCCAATAGCTGTGATCAATAAAATAAATAGAAAGTTCCTTAAAAAGACAAAATATATTCATTGTTTTTCTTCTATAGATCAACCGACAATGGCTTTGCTATAATAAATTCAAAGTTGGCTAATAAACATTGCCATCTCATGGTAGAATAGGGAAAACACCTCCTTTAAGAAAACTGTTCCTTTTATGTCCTATATTAAATATCCCTCAAAGCAATTACGTTGACTATTGGGGTGTTGGTTTTTTTAGTTAATATAGAGATAAAGTATGGTTCTTTAAATATTTTTGTCTTATTCTTCAGATGAATAATTCTGCCTTTCCTAAAATAATTCTGATTTTCCTAGAAACCATTTCCCTGATTTGAACACACTGCACAGAATGGAGATTTTGCAGTAACCTTCCTCTGGAGTGGGGTGGGAATGAGATTTTACAGTATCCTCCTCCTGCCACGCACACCAAGCCACTCCCACAGAACCGGTAGTAAAAAAAAATTTGAATCCCACCACTGATCTATACAGAACATAGTTCTTATATATTCCTTATGCACATATGTAATACAATTTTTTGTAACTTTTTCAGTAATGCTTAAACAAGGCCCATAGATATGAGAACTACTAAATTAAATTGGCCAAAAGATTGAGGGGTCATTTGTGGTCTCTGAGCTTGGTGGTTTTCTTGCAGACACTTCATTACCCAAACTAGATAATATCATCAGTGCTAGCAAGGAATGGAATTTGCTCTCAATTTATATTCTAGTGTTTGGGCAGGATTGGGATAAGTGCATCTATCCTTGCCCTACTTTACCTCTCAATTGTTTTTGATAGCATTGACCATGATATTCTTCTGGATTGGCTCAGAGAATTGAGAGTGGGCAGGTGTGCCTCCTTCATTCCAGGCCAAGGCCAGTTGGTATTGATTGGGAAGTATCCTGTCCACAGATTGATACTATGTATTGTTTACATCTTGACAGTTTTCTCTCTCACACACACATATACCCACAAGGATGCACACAAACATATACCGAGAGAGAGAGTGTATCATAGTTGGCACAGAGTTCTGTTCCTTGTTCTTATGGCATGATAATAGATTGAAAATGATAGCTGGATAAATATCATATATTGTTAATTGGATTGCTAGTGATCAGGGACCATGGGTTCTGTGTCACATCTCAGGCCTGTTGCAAATTTTTAAAATGCTGTATCTATACTTACAAGGAAGGAGTTTACTTGTAAGTATATAGCTTGTGTGTTAAGGGGATAGTTACCTTTTAACCTTAGGTGTTAATGGAAGTTCATTGACCGGAAGAGGGCCCATTTGAGTTTTGGTTGAAACAACAAACAGGAGGAATGTTGCTTTTTTGCTTTTCCAATTATTACATCAAAATTAAATTAACCTGCTGAAAGAGGAAATGCTATGCTTTTTACTTCATAGAAGTTCATCAGTATATGTTCTAGTCCAAAAACACCTCTGAAACAAATTAAGAAGGACTGGTAACTATTTAATGAGGGAAATAAAATAGAAAAAAAATTCCAAAATATATTAACTAATATGGCAGATTATTTTCCAGCAAAGAGAGTACGGTATCAAGCTTCTTCATTTTCTTTCTTTCTTTTTTTCTGTGGATGGGCGGGTGATGGCGTTGAATGAAGCCTTTTGGCAAGTGGCCATATTTCAACAAAAGGAAGAGCACAGCTGTTGTAAATCAATGGATTTTTTTTAGATTTAAATGCTGCAGAGCTTGCATGTTCAGGATACATAATAGGATTTATCAAATAGACAGAAGATCAGAGCTGTTACTTTTACCAAAATGAACTATTTACTTGGACCTTTAAAATCAGCTAAAAATGTCTCTGCATAAAAAGGCCTTAAGCTTACCTAATGTTTGTAAATCTATGCCTTTCTTTGCCTGCCTCCTTGAAATGCCCTTAAGAATGATGAATGTCAGAGACATCAGAATGAATTATTTAAAAAAAATGTCTCAAGTTGGCTACGGACTAAAGAAATGGGGTTCCACAACATTTTGAGGTTTCACAAGGTTTTTCAGTTACGATAATCTTATTTTGCCTCTTTCAGTTACTACTATTATTGTGCTACTTAAACTGAGAGTATTTATTTAAACATAGTTTTACTGCCTTGTCATTTTCAAGTGCTTTACAACATTATAATATTTTATGTAATTTAAAAATGAAGTAAAATATGTCTTTAATGGAAGGTTAAAATTTTAATGACTCTCATTTGAACTATTAACATGTAATTAATATAGTTTGCATAAGAAAAATGCTTGCTTGTCCCAAAGCTGCTTTCTCAAAAGGCAACTTGGGTTTCTTTGTTTTTTCCCTTGAAGATGTTTTGCTTCTTATCCAAGAAGCTTCTTCAGTTTTGACTGAATGGTGGAGAATGGAAGGATTAATATTCCTTGCAGTCATCTGGTCATTAGCACTCTCTCTGAGAGTCATTGAGGCCACTTGGGAGCTTATCTGTGCCCTCAGAGTCATTTGAAGAGTACAAAGGGATGTGGAACCTTCTTGGAACTGCTGAAAGTTCCAAAGATGAGGATGAGGATCTTGGATGAGAAGCTAAAACATCAAGGGAAGAAAACAAAAGAAGTCCAGTTACCTTTTGAAAAAGCATTTTTGGGACAACCACGACCTGGATGACTTCGAATCTACATAGACATTTGTCTTGCTTCCAAATGTATTTGGCATGAGTTTAAAAAAAAAGCATTTCAATTTGCACAAGTTAGGCTTTATATTTTCTATCCGGTCTACCTCAATTTGTAATCTTGACACTATTTTAGTAAGGCTGACTGGGCAATTAAAGCCCAACAGTTTTGGAATGCATGAGATTTGGGAAGACTGTACAAAATCAGTATTTCAAGCTTCAAGACAAAAGAAAGAAATTCTAGTTTGATTAATAAATCAGTTCACAAATTTTGGATCCAAATTTCAATATCAGCTATCAGAAAGTACAAGTATCATTGTACTTTTAAGTTAAAATTATGAAATTTGACAGAATACAGTATACATGTAGGCCAGCAAATATATTTGTGCAGAAAGTGAGAATAAGAGAATGAGGATAAATTCTAGACTCATGAGGAAGTCCATGTATGTAAATTTATTTACATCTGTATAAACACCATATAGAGTCCACAAAAGACCTCCTGATAAGCTGTCATCAAAGTTTCTCACTCTGTCCACGAAGCAAGTCTTCAATTCTGGTAGAAACCAGAACTCAGATTACATTTGTTACCATCAAGCTGAGAAAGAAATGTCTTTATCTTTTGCAATCTATTTCTATTACTGTACTGCCATAGTTGCATACTCTACTTTGTAAGGCAAACCATGGCAATGTGGATAAATGTAATTGCATCATGTTAAAATATAATATGGTGTGGGTTGGTTTGGTATAATGTGTAAACTATGCTGTTGAATAGATGAGTGTGAAGTCAGCCAACTGTGACATTCAAATTACGTCTAAGCCAGAAGAATGAGGATTTAAGATCAGGAAAGTGCTTGGAATGAAGCAAATAAAACTTTTTTTTTAATGTGAAATTATGGAAAACTCTTCTTGCCCCTTGTTTTATTTTTTTCTCTTAAATAGAATTATATTTCATTTGATTGAATTCTTTGGAAAACATGTTTTGCTCTTTCCCAGCAGTTTCAGGAGCAAGTGCCTGATGACTCCGAAGTTCAGTCTTTCTACAATGTAAGAAACTCGCAAAGCTTTGTCCTGCTGGGAACCAGTCTGGTGCTACGGTTGCTTAGTTGTGCAATTAATTTGTGCTTTCTTTGTGTTGGTGTGTTTTCTTCACTAGTTATGAGGGTTCCGTGACATTAGATGCTTGCAGCATTTCATGTGGTAGGAATCAAGCTTTTTTCTAAACCTCTGCGAGATCCACTTAATTCTGATTTTGTGCTTAGTATTGTTGCTTTGTAGAATGAAGTTGAGAGAGAGAGAGAAAGAGAGATAAGTAAAAGACATAGTGGCTCTGTCCCAAAATGCTTAGAAGCTACATTTTGAGATGAAAGGGGCAGGTTTGAAAGAAAAAAGGTTTGAGGTCCGTAGGACTGTGATTATTAGAAATAATTCCAATTTAATCTCAAGCCTTATCCAGAAGGTGTATTTCCAAATGTAGTTTTCCTTTTCCATATAGCTTTTTGCATCAAAGAAACAAACCTCTAGTTTCTACTGTTATTAAAGTGCACCTTAACTTGACAAATTAAACAATTATATATTGCAATCTTGTGTATTATTTTTATTTCTTTCCCCTAATTTGCACTTTATACCATCCTTACAATGGCAGGTACAATATTGTATTTTAACCAAACAGAGAATATTTGAAAATTTCTGAGCATGCAATTGATGTGGTACAATTCTTTCATTGGTTTACATTAGATTCCGTGGGAGGTCCTTGGCTTTCAAGACTACCTGTGAAAGTACTTTCCTAATTTTTTAATAGTCTTATTTAAAAACCATTCTAACTACTGTTTCCCTTCTTTTTTTTTTTGAGTACTTAATGGTTGGAAACTTCTAGATGATCCCGCAGTTTATTCAATCTGACTTGAATGGTCTTTCTCTTGATTATTGAAATATTCCCCAATATGCTCATTTTTAAATTTTACTTTCACTTATTATTGCATTTCTTTGCTGCTCAACTTCCAACAACTCTGCTACTTTTTGTACATTTGTTACAATTTATGTTAATGCTTTTTCAAGCTTTTAGTTGAAGCAACTTGGTATTGGGATCTGTGCCTTGAAATCTCTCCTTAGCTGTAATAGTGTGTTCTTTGTAAGTAGAAGAAGGATTATATATTTTGAACATTCAAAATGATTATTCCATTCATGTTTTTAACCAAATCATAAATGGGAATTTAGTAGTTAGTTTGGAAAGACATAACATTATTTTTGAAGATGACATAAAACAGTTTCTCTTGAACAAATGACTTTTCTTTTGCAATTAAAATTTTCTCTACTCCAGTTACATTTTTTTTTGTGAAAAAATGTTTACTAATGTTTAATATATTTTTCAGATCGAGAAAATTATGAGTTCCATTGGCGAAGGCATTGACTTTTCACAGGAGCAGCAAAGAATGTCAGGTACTATATTGAATTGTAGACTGATGTGAGTGAGTTTTGTCTCCGACTAGTCATTGTTATTTATGTTTGCATTCAAAAGAAAAAAAAACAAAGGCCAATACAATAAATTTTGGGGGTATTAGTTTTGCAAGCCATGTTTCTATGTTTGGTGTTCTCCTATTGCCAAGGATCCAGATAAAATATTTCAAATAACTGTTCTGTGTTTCCAGATTGGATAAATACCACAAGGCTTAATTTAATTTAATGAACTATATTACTGCAATCAGATATTGTATTTTGTGCTAAACACTTTGTACAACAGAAATTAAAATGTATGCACAAATGAGGGACAAAAATGTATCCAAAAGCCCAGATTGCTACCCCAGCACTAATAATATTTAGAAAGGCTACATGTTCCTGAAGTCTTCTCCCAGAAGGCTGCCAGAAGAAAAAGCTGCTTAAAGACATCTGTTTGCAGTCGTCTCTGGGACAGCTGGCTTTACTCATCCTTTACTTTCATTTTTAGATAATTCTGGATCAGTGATTTTAAATGGACTTTCAGCTGTAGCAGTTGAGAACTGCCTTTGTTTGTATCTTCCTTTTCCCCAAAGGGAAAAACAAGGCTAAATAAGGCTCTAAGGAGTTGGCATTTGCTTCCAAAAGGGCGGGGGGGATTTAGAGGGAAGATTTTCAAGGTGGATGGAGTGGCGGTTGCAGATCAGAGAAGAGAGAGAAAATACTGCTTATGGAAGAAAGCGACTTCATCTGTAACTTACAAATATGGCTAGGAAAATGGAGACTAAAGAGAGAGAAATAAGGAGAAAAATTATTGCAGTGATGGCTTTTATTCAGTTAGATCTATTACAGAATAACACCTTATGTGTATCAGATGTAATCCCACTTATCATAGGAAGAGAGTTGGGTCATTTATCTAACCTCAATTGGAAAGGGATTTTGATGAATAAAAACATTAAAGGAATCATACTGGATTGTATGAAAGGCCAATTTAATGTAATGTTATGTTGTTGCAGTAGCCAACTAATGGAAGCCCCACAAGCAGGACATAAAGTCCTGAGTTTCATCTTTTTAACTGGCCTTGCACATGAAACCAGTGGTGTTGAGAGAACCACCTTATCTTAAAGGATTGATTTAAAACTTTTTAATATCTGTGACTTCGTTCCTATCCTTTTTGTGCTGTTGTGTCTCTTTGAGGGTTTGGTAAAACCTATAAACTCCTCAGAAAAACGTATTTCAATGCAAAAAATAAAATATATAACTATAGGTTGCATTAACAAAGAAATGAATAATAGTCAAATACAATCAAATATTAATAGCAGATATGTAATGTAGTAACATAAGGGACGCGGTGGCTCACTGGCTAAGACGCTGAGCTTGTCAATCAGAAAGTTCGGCGGTTCAAATCCCTAGCACCGTGTAATAGAGTGTGCTCCCATTATTTGTCACAGCTTCTGCCAACCTACCAATTCAAAACCATGTTAAAAAAAAGCAAGTAGAAAAACAGGAGCCATCTTTGGTGGGAAGGTAACAGTGTTCTGTGCGCCTTTGGTGTTTAGTCATGGTAGGCACATGACCATGGAGACTTCTTCAGACAGCGTTGGCTCTTCGGCTTTGAGACGGAGATGAGCACCACCCCCTAGAGTCGGGAACGACTAGCACATATGTGCAAGGGGAAACTTTACCTTTAATGTACTAACGTGTACTTTAGTCATCCATTTAAATCATTAACAAGACAGACTAAATTTAAGATTGCAGTTCATGAAAATCAAATTATAATTATTCCCATCTAAGTTCACAGACCCCCTGAAATCTATCCAACTTTATGAACCCTTCTAGGACTTTACAATTACATTCTTCACATCAATATTACCAATGTATATCACAACTGCTAACATGAATCTAGCACTTTCTGTCTATTTAGATGACCACATGATATCTTCTGTCTATCTATTAGGCAAGCATGTCAGTATGCAACATACAGCTCCATCACAATCTGAGTTTCCCCATCTTGGAGATTCAGCTTCAGCTTTAGAGAATATCTCTAAAGATATTGTGATGGAGCTGTATGTTGCATTTCCTGAAAGCTAGGAACACATTAAAGTACACTGACAACTTATGTCCATCTGGCAGATAACAATAGCTATGGCATTGAATACAATATGCAAGATAATGCCAATTATTCTGTTATCAAATTCATATTGATTCACAACTCATCTTTATGCTGAAATTGAAACGGTAATATTAAGTTGTTTTGTCACAGGAATTCTCCCTCTGGTCATAGAGCTCTCTCTCTGTCTTGAAACACCCTATTTCTATAGCTGTAGGTAGCTTTGTGTGCATGATGTTGCAACCAGTTAAATTAGAAATTTTTGTGTTAAAAAAAGTTAATTGATGTTGAATAATTTTTAATTTAGAAGATGTTATTTATGTGAATAAGTATAAAGATCATAAGGATCAAAATATTAGTATCATTTAATAATCTACACAAAGAATACAACATAACATTTTCACTAATATAGGTTTATATAATCAGTATTAAAAAATACTCACTTGATGTGAGTATTATGTGAAAATTTCACTTTCACATAATAACTTATGCAGAATTTTGGCACTGCCCATTAAAAAAAGTCCGGTCCCAAGTGGAAGAGCTATTGCAATGCATGAAATGCCCTCCCTCCCAAAAATAGAGGAAGATAATCAGTATCTTTGCTTCAATTGTGTATATGTGTGTGTGTGTGTGTGTGTGTGTGTGTGTATGTGTGTGTGTGTATATATATGTATGCATGCATGCATACATACATACATACATACATACATACATACATACATACATACATACATACATACATATATATATATATATATATATATATATATATATATATATATATAAAACTTTTGTGCAAAAATGGTGTATGTAATGCTGTACTCTAGGTACCAAATGTGCTCAAATCCTCAGTATATGCTATTGTCTTCCATTGAAGTTCAATAATTACTATCCCTGGAATTTTTGGAAGACTATTGCCTACATACAACTTTTCAACTTGTTTATAAATGTATTTAAGTATCTCACTTTTGCAGCTATTCTACTACAAATGGTATTTCAGATTCTTTTATGAATAGATAATGTGAGGAACATATAATTCAACTCACATTCTGTTGCTCTGATACAGCTAAGCAATCATACATAGCATTCCAAGAAAAATAGTTTTTTTTCATGTAGTACTTATCAGTGGAGAAATAGCTTTGTGTAATTTGAGGCATTTGCTGGAATTTGAGAACTCCAAGTAATACAGAGCAAAGCACTCACATAGGAATCATGAAATCTCCAGAACTATAAATCCTACTAACCTGAAATTTGGCATGTATATTCCTCTTGGCTTCTAGGTGCTTGGTAACAAAGGATTTTTCGAAATGACCATTAGAACATTAGTATTTATTATATTATTATTAACACACTTTGATGCTAAGGAGTTAGACGTTCTACTCACCCTCCGAACCTGAAAACTTGGATATGGACGTGGCCAGCGCCTGACTCGTCTGGCCTGCTGGCTGGGAGTTTGGAAAGGAGCCTAAGAGAGACAAGTTGATAAGATAGGTGGGGCTTCATTGGGCAAACCTGAGAGAGAGAATGTGATAAGAGAGGGGAGGTTTCTGTGGGGCAAGACTGAGGGAGAGAAGGGGAGAGGAGAGATCTATGGTAACTACTTATTAATTTTCAAGCTGTAAGTGTCGATTTATCAAGCCCAATCACATAGTTTTGTAGCGGAGCATGGGTATTCAGGTAGTGTATTATATATTGTCCCACCTGGGTGACCCAGAGTACTTCACATTCCTTTCAGATTCTATTAAGTATCTTAAGTAGTTAGCAGGGTCTAATATGACTCTGAACTGTTGGATTTACTGGACTGATCTGAATTTCTCAAATGTATGGTTCCAGTTTTGATTTCATCATCAACTGTTTGGTGCTTTCATCTGGACTCTTCTGGAAGATATTAATATTTGCTATGAAAGTCACATCTTTTCATATCATGTCGATTCAGCTTCAACTGTCAGCATGCATAAGCAAAAATAGCATCATTGATTATTAGAGAGAAAATACAATTTGGAAAATGAATGAAGGGCTGGTTGCAGTCCACGCTCCTTCAAAAGTGTAATCAACACATAGAGAAAAAAAATAGATCAAGACAACTGTATTTTCCAGCTTTGTCTCTTACATTCTTCTCAGTTCTTTCAGAGAGTGCTTAATCAGAAGAGCAGCTGAATTCCCACCAGCACAGAAAACCCATGTGCTCTGGCTCTTTATCTCTATTTGGCTCAATATATTGGATGGTGCTAGAGATCATACTGTTGATTATAAGCATGTTTCAATTTCTCCTCCACACAATTTTTAGCCTTTATCTACATTAATGTACTGGTCTCTGAAATAATCACAACTCTTTTCTGTTCTCCATAAACATCTGACTGGAGCATAAATTACCTTGACTACTTATTACTTTATGCTTCAGAAATACCAAATAGTTTAGCTTTATATAACATTTTGAACATTGAAGATGATGTGGGTTTGAATGAGGAACTTGCTTGTGTAACTGGTAGTATTTGTTCTTGATACAGTTTCTACAGTTATGCTTGTTTCTATTTTTTGTTTCTTTTAATGAGTTCATGGAATTGCTACTACTTGCTAGAAACTACTAGACCAGTAACTGACAGTCTCATTTTTTTAATGTGTGGACTACTACAACTGAAAGTTTTTGCAAATCGTCATTAAGTCAACTAAGATTTTAGTGAGAACAGCAAAATGCTAGAAGGTCAAAAGTGTCAACATGTTATAAGATATAACTATCTCATAAGATTTAATTATCTCATGAGATTTCAGCAATTTTTCAAAATGATTTCCATAGCTAAGCAAGGTGGTTGTTAGGTGATTGATTTTATGATCCCCATCCAAATTTGTTAAGTGAATTACTACAGTCGTTAATTGAATTACGCAGTTATTAGGTGAATCTGGTTTCCCCTAATGATTTTGCTTGTCAAAAGCCAGCTGGGAAGGTTGCAAATCACATGTGACCATGCAATGCTGCAACCATTGTAAATACATAATGCGTCCCAAGCATCTGAATTTTGATGCTGTTACCATGGCGATGATGCAGTGGTTGTCATTTTTGGAGTGTGGTTGTAACTTTGCATAGTTGCTAAGCAAATAGTTGTGAGTCAAGAACTACCTGTACATTTTCCCCCTGTCCTTGCAAGATTTTATTATGCTACCATAAACATTGCTCATCATGTTATTCTACTTGGCTTTTTATAGTACAGCATCTTTTGAGTCCTATTTCTAGATCAATAACCTAGGTATTTTCCCATTTTGCTTAGTATAACTGAACATACAGATCTACATATATTTCTCACAATAATTAATATTCCTATGATAGTTTAAAGAATAAATTTTCCAAGAACTTCATTTGAAAGTTGTGATGATTTTCATATTCTTCACCTTTTGGGTCTCTTTCCTCACGGGGGAGCGGGGCAGAATAATTAAAGTCCATTTATTTGCAAATTTAGGTGTCATAACCCAGTAAGGAAATAATTTGAGTGGCATCTGACTTGTCAGATTTTCTGCATTATCTTAAACAAAATAATTAGTTCTCTCAGTCCAAACAAGACTTGAAATATCACTTAAGGGCTAGCAACTACTGTATATTCAAGAAGGCAGTCCTATTCTTAAACATATGAGTCACTCTGGTATTGAATGTTAGCAGCAATAGCTCAGGCATTCTCTTGGAGCAGAACAGCACTAGTGGGGGGAACATGAATATTACAGATTCCAGAACTGCAAATGTGTGGATGACCACATAGCAAGGAAAGTTTTATCTATGTTTTCACTATTATCTGAGTAATTATCTTTGTCAAAATGCACTGAATATATCTACTGTGCTCCATTCTCCCTGTAGCTCCCTGGCTTAATTTATTGTGGTGGTCTCTCATGAGGAATAAGACACACAAACGAGATGTCTCGGGATGAGAGCTCAGAACAGACTCTGAAACCCCCTTTTATTCTTATTAAACTCATTAGCATACAATGTTATCACTTAGGGCCAGAGCTTGCCTGTGGCCAGTTACTTTTATGAGTCATTTATCCTGTTTTCCACATTCCCATGCGCTTTCATTGTTTTGTGTACACTATGGCACATCCTGTGGGAGCATTTCTCTGCAATTATTCCCACATCTCCTCCTTTTTTATATTATCAACGGAGACTTTCTCTAAGTTCAGACGGACCTCGGTTTCCATGGCCAGAGCGTCCGCCCTATTAGAGGGAAGGAGGGTTTTGCACGTTTGTAGCAGGGATGGGAGGCATTGAATACAACAACAAAGTAACACCAGCAATACAATGATGGTTATTATCACAGGAATCAGTGATCTCAGCCAGGAGCCATCAGGTAGCCATGACCACAGAGCCCCCCATAAGTCGATGGTACCAGAACCATCACTATGCAGGGGATTGTTACGTACCAAGGACTCCATTTTTTCCACTGTGGCAGAAATATTAGGTTGATTATCATGAATGTACATGCAACAATGTGAATGAATCAAAGCACAAACACCACCTTTTGCAGCCAAAATAATATCCAAAGCAAAACGATTCTGCAATGTTACACTACCTATTTCCCCCAGTTCCTGTTTAATTAATTTTAGAGTAGTAATAGTTTCATTAAACATAACAACAGTCCAATTATTTAACTTATGCAAATCTCTATAATTCATAACAACACCTGGTGGAGAACACCTCTAGAAAATTGAGTCCAGGATGATCCTCCCAACATCAGGGGGGATGCGGAGAAGGTGTCTCGTTTATTTCGAATTCTTCCACTAGGTAATTCTTTCATAGCATATATACCCGGGACCAACAATCCCAATGTACATACGCCTTGCCAATTTCGTGGAGTCTGTCAGTAAGCTCTTCTACCACATATGAGCCACATATTAGGTATGTCATAAGTTCCTTTTTTTGAGGAGTTGGCAAACTGTCCCATGGCCTGCATTTGACTGCAAGCCCAGTATTTATTGACTCCATCTGGCGCTGTTGTATTAATGGCATTACAAAAGTAGCCAATTCCACAGAATCAGAGTCTCACAATTAGTGTAGGTGCCAAGATATATTGCATTTCTCCATCGGCCTGTGCTGGAAAAACGGTAATGAGCAGGTTCCTGCACACGGGTAGCTACAGCATATGTGATGTCGAGCAAACTTTGCGTTCTAGGCCAGGTAGCTTGTTTCCATCTAGTTTCATTAAAGGGAATAGCGTGTAACACCATGCCACCTTTGCTATCAGCTGGGATATGTAAGCAAATCCAACAATTAGTTAAATTAAAAAGGTGTGAAACCTTCTTCAAGTCCTGTAAATAAGAATTGGGACCCCAAGCCCCCAAGTCATGTGTACTACACCGAGGGAACGTCAGCAGGCACCATGTAAGCTGAACACAGCGAGCAGGTGTCCAGATAATTTCACCATGGTCTTCAACTGCGGCGTAACCACGGCCCCAAGTAATGAGGGAGGCAGGACCTTTCCAGGACGGGTCCGGCAGACGTTGGTAGTACACTTGTGGACGTGGAGAGTCTGCGGGAGAAGCAGAAAAATGCCTGCTGGCGGCCGTGAGACCCGGGGTGCCAGTAACATTAAGAAAGTTGAGAGTGTAAAGAGTAAGATTTAAAACATTTTGTATACCAGGTAAGCCGGGGTTATTTTCCCCTTTATTTTTGGAGTGTGCTGCAAGAGCAGTTTTTAAAGTTTGATTAGCTCGTTCCACAATGGCTTGACCATTGGAGTTATAAGGAATACCAAATTTATGGATAATGGATCAGCGATGGCAAAACGCCGCAAAGGCGGAACTAGTGTAAGCCGGGCCATTATCAGTTTTCAACTCTGTTGGTTTACCCAGAATACAGAAAGTCCGAATGCAATGATTAATAACATGTTTGGTGGCCTCACCCTGTTTGGGGGTGGCCATAATAAAGCCTGAATGGGCGTCAATGGAAACATGTAAATATTTCCAAGGGGCAAATGGCAAATATTGAGTCACGTCCATTTGCCACAATTGACAACTTTGCGTCCCCCGAGGGTTGACACCTTGGGGAACTTCATGTGCTTGAAGGCTACAGGTAGGACATTGTGGAATAATAGCTGATGCCTCCTGAGCTGAAAGGGAAAATTGTTTCATAAGAGCTTTTTTATTCTGATGAAAATATGCATGAGTTTCCCATGGAGTAATCGGGGAAAGGACTAAAATGGAGGAGGCTGCAGAAGCAGCTCCATCCGCCCGGGCATTGCTCTCTCTGAAAAGGCAAGTGGCTACGAATATGGGTGGGGAAGAAGGGACAAACACGATGTTGCAAAAGGAGTTGAAGGGTAAGAAAAAGGCTTAAGAGAGAGTCGTCCGAAGAGGGAAAAACATAGGAATTAGGCAAAGAAATAAGAACATGATACACATAAAGGCTATCCAAAATCAAATTAAAGGGTAAATGGGGAAAAGTCTGAAAAACCAAAATCGTAGCAGCAAGTTCAGCACGTTGAGCAGAGGATTGAGGCGGGGTGATTTTTGTGTGCCAGGATCCATCCTGTTGCCACACACAAGAACCATATGTTTTTCCCCCCATCCACAAAAAGCGTCAACGTATCTGAGAGAGCGGAGGTTACCAAGGAAGTAGACAGGGAAAGGGGAACGTTGAGGAAAAGTTGAAAACAGGGATCAGAAGGTAAATGACAAGACACAAAACCCGACCAATCGGCCAAGGAAAGTTGTAAGACATCAGATGTGGCCAAAGGGGGGTTCCCAAACAGTAAGAAAAATGGGGACATACAAACCAGCAAGATCAAAACCAATAAGGCATTTAACTCGAAAGCGAGCCTTATTTATTAAAAGAGCCATTAAATGAGGCTGGGAACTGATGGACTTACGTGGGGTATGAGGGAGGTGTAACCATTCTACAACGTAAACTTTTTTGTCATGCCATTGTATAAGCGCTCCAGTGGGTAACGGAGGAGTAGCAAAAATTGCCAATGAGAGTGGGTGGTCTGGTAGAGCTCGATCCACCCAACGGGTGATCATTGCCTCATTTATTAAACTAAACACTTGCTCCTGGGCCGGAGTAAGAATTGCAATAGAAGAAGGGCCTAAAGGTCCCTTTAATGCTATAAATAAGGGTCTTACAAAATTTATGGTGCCTAAAATTTGCTGCAAGGCAACCAAAGTCAAAGGTGAGGGTATTTTGATGGAGGGTACTACTGGAGATGAGTATGAGGCCAAAACCTTATGGCCTAAGTAGGAAAAAGGTTCATGGGTCTGAATCTTGTCTGGGGCTACTTGAAGACCAAATGTGGCCAATAATGTAACAAACTCCGATAGCACAAGTTGTACTGTACCCTTTAGGCCAGGAGCCGCAATCAAAATGTCATCCATATAATGGTAAACCAAAAAAGTAGGAAGAGATTTACGGAAAGGTTGTAATGCAAAATCCACAAAAGCCTGACACATAGTAGGGCTATTAAGCATTCCCTTTTTTACTCGGACTCAAACACCACATACTGGGTTCCATTAAGCAACATCCGAGCCAAATCTTTCTAATCCTGCGGTAGCAGTTGATAGGCACCCGCTAGAGAATTAAGAAGTCCTCTGGAGTAGTGACTGGTAATTCCATAATCCTTTACCGCAGTTTTTAATTCTTTAATCATTACCAGAGGCACGGGTTCCCAGTCAAAAACAATACCTGCTTGTGTATTTTGGTATGTGACTGGAAACAACTCAGTATCCTGCAAATCGGAGGTATCTAAACCTCCTTCTTTTATTGCTTTTTGATAAGCTCCTCTAATAATTCCTGGCTGGTTGGGCATGGCCAGAGGGGCTGTCAGCAGTAGTCTGACAGCACGTGGGTTGGGAAAAACCCTCAGGAGCCATGGGTTGGCAAACCCGTAAGTCTGGAGCAGGAGTTGTTAACATAACAGATGTTGTTTGATAAGGAGGTGGATTCAACAACGGCTGAAGAGGGGATTCAGCATGTGTCTGAATCAATGTATAGACAATTTTCCACAGACAAAGAACATCTGGGGGAGCCCTCGGAACTTGGTGGAGGACTGCGCCAATTTTTCCTCCATGTGTCGGCTTTTAAGGAGCAATGTTCCGGATAAGATGGACAGTTAGCCCAAACGTAAGCAAGCAATTTGACAGCCTCTGATTTAGAGAAAGGCGTGGTAGTTTTTCGGTCTTGGGTGCTTAAATATTTTTTCCTGCCTAATTGCCTAAGTTCTTCAACATGCACTTTCTGAGCTGCAAACATTCCACCCCCCATACTTACGAATTAGAGTCAGTCGCCAGCGACATCGTCGGGTGCACCGAGCCTATTCCAGGCGGTAAGCAGAGGGTTAGCAGGGACGTATCCGTCGGCACAGGATCACATCGGGGTCACCACGTGTAGTGGTCTCTCATGAGGAATAAGACACGCAAGCGAGATGCCTCGGGATGAGAGCTCAGAACAGACTCTGAAACCCCCATTTATTCTTATTACACTCATTAGCATACAATGTTATCACTTAGGGCCAGAGCTTGCTTGTGGCCAGTTACTTTTATGAGTCATTTATCCTGTTTTCCACATTCCCATGCGCTTTCATTGTTTTGTGTACACTATGGCACATCCTGTGGGAGCATTTCTCTGCAATTATTCCCACAATTTATCATCCAGTACAAACCTAAGTTCCTCTGTAGGTGTATTCCAGCCCTAAAAGACGATCCTGATTAGATCTGTTTTGAAGATAAGATTAGGGTTCTTGCGCAATATGGCCACCATCTTTGCCTTAACTATATTTGAACCAGTGAAAAGAGCAGGTTCATAATTGCAATTTGTAATATGATTTTATTGAAATTAATTGACTGATTACAATAAAACTATTTTAAAATTTCAACAAAGCAGCTGGATCCAAGTTTTGGTTGTTGTTTTAACGTGAAAATAAATGGTGGTCATGAGTGATAATAAAGTATTCCTCCTTTGTGCTACCTATGGATCCGGTTTGTGAAACAGTGCATCTAGTGGACCCTTCCAAATAGAGAATCTTCTAGTTTAGGAATCCAGATTCTTTGGATTGGATATATTCACAAGCTCCAGAGAGATTATATCAATTGCTGCTTATCCATATGGCAGACTGGTGCTTGAAGATGTACGCAGGGTGCATAACATCAAGATAAATTGTTGCACAAGCCTCTTTAGACAGCACTGCCTCTTTTCTGACAGGTTTTTCATTGCTGGAATTTAGCATTCCAGCACTTTCATTGTAATCAGATCCATCTTATTTGACTGAAGAAGTACCAGAAGAGTAGCTATATAGTCTACATTTGGAAAAAGATAACAGAATTTCAGCTTCACTTCAGACATTCATTTGGGAGGTAGTCGTGGGCATATTTGAATAATAACCTCTGTTGTGAATTGAGCTAATACATAATGCTACATAATATGATGTTGCCAATTTCAATAGTAGAGTTTGCTCTGCTGGATAAATTGATTACTCTCAAGGTTTAGCAAACAGTGATGTATTATGGCTACCTTAGATCATTTCCTAGCGCCATTTGGCCTGTGGCAGAATGAGGCAGTTTATTAACAATCTAATTTAATTTTTTAATATTACTAACTTTGGGAAAATACGTCATGTTTACAGATATTTTAAAGCTGCAGCAGTCATTTTTAATCTTATCATTGGCATAAAGGACTTCTTTGTCAATGAATAAGAGAGCTTCTAGTCCTCTTTCGCCCTGGGACTTCCACAGTGATTCCAAGTGAATTGCAATTCTCTGATGTCTTTCAACTAAATCTTTTTTCTTACCAATTGAATTTTCAGGAATTGGAACAGTTTCACAGTGCCTTTTAATTGATAGTTCTGGGAGTTCTCCATCTGAAAATACCTGTAGTTGGGAACTAAAAATGTGGTGTAAATATGATTTTGTTTATTTTTACTGAATATCAGTTCTGCCTTCAGGACTCCTGTGTCTTACATAATTATGAAAAGTACATTACTAACAAAACTATTAATGCAGTTATAACAATTTACTTAATGTTATATGTGTGTTTTATTATCTATTTTATTATTATTTATCAATGTGACTCCCTAAAGCTCTCGGAAAACTTAGTTTCTGGAAGTCCATTACCAATCGGGCCAATTTCACTCCTAAGTGGAGGGTGTTCCACATCATTGGTACCATCACTAAAAGGTAGTGTGTGTTCTGGTCTCGGCACCTTCATATCACAAAAATGGGGTATCCAATAGTTTTTCCTGGGACATTTGCCTTGAACAAATCAGCTTTGGATGGAGCAGGTTGTCCTTATTGTGTCTTTGGTAGCAATTGCATACATACTATTGATATCAGTGGAGAGCTCACATGATCATTATAATGAAGTAACGGTTGTGAGTGCCAATCACTAGTAGGCAATTTGCTGCACTTTAAGTTAACTGCAGCTTCCAGACAGCCTTCAAAGTTTGCTTCACTACAGAAATCCAGCCAGGTTAAATATATGTCCCATACTATATATTCACATGAAGTCACAACATCCTTTCCCTCAGTACACTCTTATGGGATCCATTTGGTACAAAAATATGTTTTATATCTGACAGCCATCTCTAAATGCAATTGACCAGTTATTCCAAGGTGTCTGTCTTTCTATGCAGATGACATCCTTTTTATTAACTAGAACAATTGTAGAAGCAACAGCCTTTTGATGTTCACCTAGTTTGTTTTGCTTTCTCATAATGGCTCATGTGGCCAAAATGTGGGTGTTACTGCTTTGCAGAAACTATACTTGCCCTTCCAATATTGGCACGTAGTTGTAGGCATACAGAATGTTCTGCAGACATTAGGCATCTGTTTTGTTGCCAGTTCCACATTACAAGAAGTCCTAATTGACTGCTGTAATTGTATGGCAAGGGAAACGGATGATTGATTAGCTTTCATTCCACAACCATGGCGCCTCAAAATTAAATAATGATAAAACGGATACTTGAAATGGGCATGTGGCTGGGTTGCATTTTTATAAGGCAGAACAAAGTATAGGTAGTCCTTAACTTACAACCAGAATTGAGCCCAAAATTTCTGTTGCTAAGTGAGACATTTGTTAAGTGAGTTTTGCCCCATTTTAGGACCTTTCTTGCCACAGTTGTTAAGGGAATCGCTGCAGTTGTTGAGTTAGTAACACAGTTGTTAAGTGAATCTGGCTTCCCCATTGACCGCTTGACAGAAGCTTACAAAAGGTGATTACATGACCCCAGGTCACTGCAACCGTCATAAATATGAATCAGTTGCCAAGCATCTTAATTTTGATATGTGACCATGGGGATGCTGCAAAGGTAAGTCTGAAAAACAGTCATAAGTCACTTTTTCAGTGCCGTTGTAACTTTGAACAGTCACTAAATGAACTGTTATAAGTCGAAGACTACCTGTACTAATTTTTTTCTTAGAGGTATTGTTTAGATAGGAATTGTATCGTTGCTCCTCTTCCCCTTCTGTTCGTCATTTCCAGGATTTAGAGAAACAGCTGTTTTACTTGAATGAGCAATGTTTTTCTTAGAAAAACCAGAATCTATGATCTCTATTATAGTCTGTTGTCTTTCTGAATTTGTAAAATAAATCCGATGATATTCAGGGTCAACTTCCAGCTTGTTGAGCTAGTTCCCAAGTTTCAAAAGTTGTATATAAAGTGATGTATGAATTACCTAGCATTCAAAACTGTGGTGTTGTGCTGCATCTTTTCCTCCATCTTTTCCTCCATCTTTTTAATCAAAGGTAATTCTGTTTCATTTCTCCTTTTCTCATCTCTTTGGTATCCCTTCTTCTTTACTTCATCTTTTATCACTTCGAATGTCAAGGGATTCCGTTCTTCTGCATGCATATTATACTTTCTCGGGGTTGTATTTTATTTCTCTGCTGAAGTGGGCCGTCATTTATGAAAACATATGTGATAAGGCTGTTTGTCATGCCTAATATCAGACATAGAGAGCCAGTTTCATGTAATGGTTAAAGTACCATGCTAGGAATGGGAAGGCTGTGAGTTCTAGTCCTGCCTTAAGCTCAAAACCACTTGAGTGATTTTCGGCCAGTTATTCCATCACGGTTCGAAGAAGCAGGAAATGGCAAACCATATCCAAACTCTTACCAAGAAAATTGCAGAGATTTGTCCAGGCATTCCCCCAGGAGCCAAGGCTGACTTGGAGGTACCTCCCCCCAATAATCAGACATTCCAATTTTTTTGAACTAAACACATTAGGACTTTCTAGACAGATGTTAATATCAATATTATTATTGATCTTGATTTTATTTTACTAAAATACATGGAAGCCTTTTGCTGAACAGGTTGTGAACATTTGTTATTTTCCACTGGGATATGTGGGTTGTGTACTTTTCAATATAAACTTCCCCATATAGATAGGTTCTAAGTTTTCCTAAAGTATGAAATCTCTCCCATCACAAGCAATAGCAATAGCAGTACTGGTATAACACTTACATATTGTTCCATAGTGCTTTACAGCAGGGCTCCCCAACCCCCGGATCGCAGACTGGCACCTGATAACAGATACAGGGTATATTTAATCTGCTACTAAAGGAGTTTTTTATTTATTTAAAACTTCAAATATTATTCCAGTGAAAACATTGAATGTTGGCTCAGAGTGTTGAATAAAAACCTGATATAGTACACTATTTTGTGTTTATTAACCAGAATTCTTTATGTATTAATTAGACTTGGTGAAGCTTAAATCACACCGTTAATCACAGTATTGTGTGATTACAAATAGTTCTAAAGAGTTTACAACTTTCATTGCTGGAAGCTTCTAATGCTACATAGAATTCATATGGGATACTGCTAGTAAAGTACATTTTAAAAACATTTAAACAATTATTTTAGAAGTCCTTCTAGATCAGGTTTTTATTTCAGTTTGCATTCTACAACTTTAAATTCCAATTTATCTAATTAAGTTTGATAGCAGTGTTTTCCATTCTAGTGGCCACCTCCTGACTGCATGAACTTTCCTGTCCAAAAAATAAAATTAATATGCATTCTGTTCATTATAATTTGACATATGTCAAAAAAGTATTAAAGAGTCCCTGCAATAGTCTTAGTCCTATCATGGTTTACAGCCATGAATTTAAATAATAACTGCTTTTGCTTGTCAAAATCATTCTACCTGAAGATTAAGCAGTTACAATCCCACATGATATATTTGCACAGGAATTAACAATTATAGTTGATTTTGCATAGACATCATGAGTTGAGATTACCTAAACAAGTTGTCCCTTTCACATACATCTTCTCTACACAAACATTTTGCATCTGCACAAGTCTTGTAATGCTAATACAGTTGTCTCTTTTGCTGATATTCAAGACAGTGTGCCTTATACTTTGCTAGTCTCCTCTAAAGATTATAAAATCTGCTATCAAAGTAGGACCATTTGATGCTGTCAGTTCTTCTTCTCTGTAAGCAAGCTGTGCCCCCCCTCTCACAGTTTTGGAAAGCATACCTTTTATCCTTGTGTTACATCATCACACTTAATAGAGGCAAAAAATCTTATTAAAAATTCCAGGCACAGCAGTTTTCGCATACGAGTACATAAGGTTCAGTGGACAAAGATAGCTTTGTGTGTTTCTGTCTAATTCCCCTTTACCTGCCTTCAACTGTACCTACTTTCTGAATCGGGATTTTTCTTCAGTTTACCCCTGATAAATTAATCCTAACAGATTATGTCAGCTTTACACTGTAAAACCCAATGGTGTAGCTCAGGCTCATTGAATCCCTTCTGTACATTTAAAGTAGGTATTACGGAGGCTTATTTTCTTCTCCTTTGCCAGCTTCTGTTCTGAAATCTGATCACTGCTTCTGCTGGGAGGGGTGTGGGCACGAGGAGAGAGGGAAGGGCACAGCCACTGGGAGAAGGAGAGATGCAGCAAGTGTGGAGCTAGCTAGCCGCCTTTAGACAAAGCAGTCTGCTGCAGCTTTTTGAAAGAGACACACATATGCCTGCCTGGGAAAATAGCACTGTCCTTTTGACTGCTCATGGAGTGGAAAAGAAATTGTCCAGTACAACGAGAGACTCTCTGAACAAGACAGAGGCTGCGGCTCGAATTTGGGGAGTCAATCACCCTTTGGCCAGGCTTTATCAAAGAAGAGAGGCGGAAACCTTTCCTGAGCGCTGCATCCCTGGTGCTGCAGTATGCATTAAGAAGGGAGGCCAGCTCCCGGGCACTCATTAACATTGCTTAACAGAGGATCTTCTCTGCAGGCCAGTGCAGCAGGATTTCGAACCCTTTCCAATTATTCAGAGAACAACCAGCCCTGCATTGTGTAGGCATCACAGAGAGGAAGGAGCAGGGTCTAGTTTTAAATGTGCAGAACTTCAAATAACCACAGGGTTCAAAGGCTGCAACCCGAGTGTCATCACCAATATTGTGCAAATTTGTTTTCAAGAGCGGGCATGCTAAGAAGGCTGAGAAAATACTGCGTGGTTTGCATAGCAATTTATCTGAGGATTGCAAAGCTGCGGGATTTGAACTTTCCTGATTACATCAAATGCCTCCAGTTTCAACAAAAGAAAGTAACAAATTCCTAGACTTTCCTAGGCATAGACAAAAGAAGAATTACTTTGCATAGCTTCCAATTGTGGTTTGCATAGCAATTTACCTAAGGACTGCAAAGCTGTGGAATTTGAACTTTCCTGCTTACATCGAGCATCTCCTGTTCAGCAAAGGAAAGTAACAAATTCCTAGACTTTCTTCTTTTATAGAGAGAAAAGAAGAGCTATTTTGCATTGCTTCTGTTGGCCTTTGAAGAACTTATTTCTCATTAACTGGTTAAAAGGAGGTGTCAGAACGTATCTGATCCTAACTGCTACAGAGGACGGGTGGGGGATGTTCAGCAGTTGTTGTTTTTCCCCCTCTTAAATCCAGGACTTTAAGGGCTTTGTTCTGAGAACTACTTGTTTATCTGTGTGAGGAATGTGAAAGTAGTACTTGCCTTTTGCAGAAGAAGATGAAGGACTGGCAAATGAAAGTTGACAAAGAATTGTCAGGAGCAGACTTTGGATGGAAAATGAACTGAATCTTTTCATTTTGTTCCAGTGTATTTATTTCTGCTCTAATCTGAATGTTTGTGTTGATTCCCAACCCAGTTCAATCAGTACAGGCTATCAAAATGTCATATATCTGGATAGGTAGTAGAGTGACAGTGGCAGGACTTCTGAGCTTAGGCTTATCAATCATGCCTCTGCTCCTTGTAATAAAATAACAAAGAAGAATCCTTATCATGGTTTGCCTGTTTCGGGACTGTTGGGGGAAAAAAAGTATAAGTCTCTATTCTTCTACTGCTGTGTGTGTGTGTGTGTTTGTGTGTGTGTGTTGTCTTGCATGTCTTCTTTGGACAGCTGCTCATTAATCTGGCTGATGTTGCTTTTCCGAACTCCTATTGTGTCTGTTTGCTTCTTTCAACTGCATGAAGATATATTTTCTCTCTAACTGCTTTGCATCTCCAGTGTTAACAGTTTTCCTTACTATTGCACAAGGTAATGAATCTGAAGTAATGCATCTCAAGTTGAAGTTGCATGAATGCGTCTGCTGGGCTAAGTGTATTTGTGAGCTGGATGCTCTTCTTACTAGCTCTGGCTTGGAATCCTTTCCTCTGCTTTGGAAAGTTTACAGCCCCTGCAGATGAAAGAGTGAGCTGACCAAGATTCTTGTGAGGTTTGGAATGCGTATACCTGGTGAGAAGCACACCTCAAGCCAGGAAATCAATGCATGTAATGCTTGGACTACAGGGACAATTATAAACAACCTGGATTCCGAGTTTTAAATATAACTGAGAGTCAAATTAATGCTCTAGATTGAACAGGACAGAAGCTTATTGTTCATGGTCGGTGTGCAGAAGAGGAGCTGTCTGCCATCTAATTGTGCTCTGGCCCTGGTTTGGCTCCTTTATGATAATGACAATGATGTGGCAATGCCACTTCTCTTCCTCAGAGTGCCGCTGCTACCGCCTTAATGGGTTTTCCTTTTTCAAGCGTCTGCCGATTCCTCTTTCATCAGGTTCACGGATGCTGGAGCAGAGTGTTGGGGAGTGGCTGGAGTCCATCGGCTTACAGCAGTACGAAAGTAAACTGCTTCTCAATGGCTTCGATGATGTCCGCTTCCTGGTGAGTAACTACGTGACAATCTATGACAAGGGATTTGTTGAACAAGTCTATTGGTTTTGGAAAAAAACATATTCAAATCAACAGAAAAAAGTATAAAAGGTTACCTATCCTACAGGTATATTTTCACAATGTTTCACTCTCGGATTAAAAAGTTTGAACAGTCCTGACTGATGATAAATGCTGGACTCTTTTTTTAGAGTGTAGGTTTGTCCTGTAAATTTGATGTTCAAGAGTGATTCTCATTAAGGATAGTTGTATAGCTATCTAGGAAGAAGGACAAGTGGAAGATTGAGCTGTAACCTTAAATGGAGATGCCAATATATTCAAACATATCTGAATATACTTAGTTGCTTGTTTGGTAAATGCCTGCAATGTTCAAATATATACTACATGCTAAATACTATGAAAACAAAAATATCTAATCTCCAATATATTGTATATCCTCACTGTGGATGTAAATATATTTCCTTTTTTAAATATTCTGTCTTCATTGCTAAGCCTAATACTTCAGAACAACATTATTGGGACAAAAGAAGCTTTAGCCCTAGCCATCTTAATTATGATAAAAATACACCATTTATCTGCATTGGTATTCATTTCTTCTCTTAAAATAGAATGTCATTTATATAGTTGATATTGCTGAACATTAGTTATCAGCATCTGGATAATTTGTACTCATTGGCATAACAGAAAGGAAGATTGCTGGGGGATAATGTGATTTAATATAATTGTCTTGTCATTATTTTTTTTTACATTTAACCATGGGGAAAGTATTGTCAGATGGTGAATTATCAATCTTCAGTATATAAAATACACATTTGCAAGTCCACTGTAGAATATATTTAGTGAAATTCCAGCTTTGAAACAGAGGTTTCTGAATTACTTTGGGGAGGGGGAAAATAAATTAGAGAATATGTTTCTCTTTGTTCAGTATGTTTCATATAGAAGCCCAAAATATATTTCCTGAATTGGTTAGATTTCTACTTGTAAAACTCTTTATTATTCAAAAATATCTAATTAGGTCTGAAACTGAGAAACAGAAATCTAACTACAAATCTAGATTACACTATAATATGTTGCAGAACACTGCTTTAATTCTGACTATTTCTGTGGTCAAACCATCACTTTACAAAGTGGTAGGGACAGCAGGTAGTATTATCTGCTAGTTTTGTAACAGATTATGTCAAGGTTTTGCCTTCCAATTATCAAGTTACATTGGGATAAGCATACGGGAATTAAAATATTTTCATTTTGTTTATGACTGTTCTGTTGTGTCATGAAGTTTGATAAATCATGCCAAAATTGGGATAGGTGAGGAGATGTTAGAGGAAGACATCTAAGTTTAGTTATTGTTTATAAAACTTTTGTATTTATTTGAAACTATTTTTTTAACAATCTTTAAAATTCAATTATTGTGTATTAGCTTTAAATCACACATATTTATCAAAACTCCAGTTATAGTAATTTCCCACTTCAACACTATAGAAAAGCTTTTGAATATTTAATTTTTTTCTGAAAAGGATGAATTGAAGAGAATTTTTTATTTCCTATTAACACATGCACTTTTCCTAGATATTATTTGTGCTGAAACAAGAAGAGATGTTTGCTAGTCCTAGCACGTAATCTTTTAAACTTTTTAAAAGTTTGGGAACCTATATACTTTACACTACAGTATTCTTTTCATTTTCATAAAACATTATTAGTTAACTATAGCAGAAAGAATATCCTTTAATTTTTCTCAACATTTTTGAGGCTGTTGTATTGTAAAAATGTATGCAGTAACATTTTGTGTGCATGCACACACACAGACACACAAATATATGTGTGTGTGTATATGTATGTGTGTGTGTGTACACACACACACACACACACACACACACACACACACATATATATATATATATTCTTATTTTTTTTCATTAGCCCTATATTAGGAATAGGAAATGCTGTCTTCTCTTAAGAACTCCAGTTGTGAACTTTCAATACTTGGCTAATAATTTTGATTCCTGTGCACAAAGTGAGAATGCATAAGTGCAATTTGGTTACTTTAGCCCTCTCTTTTTTCTTAAATAAAAATATGTTGAAAATTCTAATCGCTGAATATCTACTTTTCAGATATTTAAAGTAGAACTAAATACAAATGAAATATTGCACAAATCCAACCTTGGATTTTCTACTCGCTCTCATGTCATTGATATTCTTTCTTGTATGAATCATGGGCATGGATCCCAATTATCCATACTAGAGACATTTATTATAGATGCTACTGTTGACCAAAGTGTTCATTCTCAATATTGTTAATAGATTTCATAAAAGAACCATATTATCTTTTTAAAATAATTTATACTGAACCATTATTAACAAATATTAAGTATTTTATGGACTGGGTACCTTAAGTTAAATTGGGAAGAATGTTCTAGAAAGTTATGGTCCCTTGTTTCATATTTTGTCAATCTAATTTTTCAAGGTTTTTTTTAGTGAGTTTAGAGTTATATAATTGTAACGGATTGGCACAAAGGAGTTACATTAAATCTCACTGATATACAAGGTAACTAAGCACATTGAATAATGATTTTCATTTTGCCAGATGGCTATTAAGCTAATTGCTTCAGCCATAATATAAATTAAGTTAGGTTCTTTTCATAGAATGATAAAACAGCATTTTTTTGTTGTGGTAGGTAACATTGCCTAAAATATGTGTATATTTTGTTCTTAATGTTGAGAAATTTCTAACTATATCAATATAGAATCAACATAGAAAATCAGAAAGGAATTCTTGAAATATTCTGCTTTATATTGAGTTTAAAATAGATTACTTTCCACTAATCATTCCAATGATAATTTTCAAAAACTTGAAAATAAATTAGAAACAGTTTTGATTGCAACAAAATCAAAAATAATGCTTGGTAAGAGGATTGGGTGCAATACTCTGTAAATATTGCATATGATGAACCTTACGGTTTCCTGATAGATATAACCAAATTGAGAGTGATGTTTCTAGAGCAATTACTGCATTTCTCAACATAAAACATAACCTGTGAATGGTCCTTGGCTTGATCTTAGAGAGTAATGAATAGGTCATATCATTCATGGTCCATTTAAATTAGGCAATTCATATAGTAAGTGGGAAAATTAAATTCTGGAGTCAAAGAAAGGAACAGTCAGCTGCCCTTTTCTCAATGCTAGGGAAGCTAATTTGCTAGGTGCTACTTTATAAAAACTATGGTTTTTATAAACAGATTAAGACAACCATGGTTTTTGTAATATACGACATTCCCCTCCTATTTGTGGATAACATTGGTAACAAATGTATTGGGAAAAAGAAGGAAGTATTTTGCTAGCGTCCTATTCATTTTTATAAAATTCAGACACTATATGGGGGAGGCCTGAAAGGCTAATTCAGATGATGTACTTGGTAGAAACAATTCATCAAATTGTAGTCATACAATGAATATCAATTACATTTGTCATTTCAGTCAGGTATTTTACCAGTTTACTAAGTTTACTACTATCACTCAGTGCTGACTTATAAACAACTTTTTATTTCCACCCATGAAACATCTTGCTCTGGTCCGAAGGGTATTGGGACCAGAAGATTTCATCTGTGCAACACTGATTTTCAGTTTTCACAGTAGAATATACTGTTTGGGCAATAGTTGATCTGAGGATTTTCATAATTATAAATTTTAATCCCCTGGTTGAACTCTTGCAATGCATTTTACACAGGGTTTCCTTGAAAGACCATTCAGAAATAGAGCTAAGTACAAAATGCAAGGGGCCTATGTGTAATTCGTGCCAGATGCCACAAACACTGGTATGTTACACCTGTGTTTGCAATGGTCTGCCGTAAGTTTCCAGTGCAATTCAAAGTGCTGTGTCTAACCAAAAAAGCCCTAAATGGCTGGGTGCCAAAGTACCTTCAGGACATCTACTCCAAGCAGAATCCAGGCAACAGCTTGGATGAAAATATTGGCATTTCATTAAAGGAGAATAATTGTAGCTCATGGTTAAAATGATGGGTCCTAGGTGCTCTCTGAGCTTCATAGATTTTATGCAGACATTTCATTACCCAAACTAGATAACATCAACAATATTAGTAAGGAGTGGGATTTTCTCTCAATTTATATTCTAGTGGTTTGCCTTGTCAGTGTTAATGGGTCTTGGATGTCTTACTGCCCCAATGAGCAGTAAGCCGCCATGTCTTCGGTGTTTAGTCATGCCGGCCACATGACCTCATAAACGTCCTCGGACAGCGCTGGCTCTTCGGCTTTGTAATGGAGATGAACATCACCTCCTAGAGTTGGGACTGACTAGCACATATGTGCGAGGGGAACCTTTACCGTTACCTTTTATAAATATATCTTTTCTTTTGTTGATTAAACATAACAATATGCTTATAAAATAATAATATAAATGTTCAAAACAATCAAAATTATAAAAATGGAAGAACCGATTAATGTAACATCTATTCTAAAGCTTATGTGAAATATATTTAGAATATAATGTTAAAAAAATAAGCTATATATATTTTGATATTGGATAGCTAGAATAAATCTTTTTATTTCTTAAAAATACATATATGGTTGCCATATTTTCTGTGAATACGCTAAGACCTAATATACCCATTAATTTCTAAGTTGTTGATGTTCATCAAACGAAGGACAAAGGAGAGGGCATGAAAGATATAAGATGGCCTAATGTGTGAGTTTCTTTTCAGGTTTCAGTATGGGCCAAGACAATCAAAGTTTTGATATGCAAAGTCGAGTACCATCAGTTATTGCGTTAATAATGAATTTTATGTTTTTATATTCACTATCTGCATGATTCAACTATTAGGAAAAATCAATAACTTTTTCTCTGTGTTCATTATAGTGTTCCCTTAAATCCACTGTTACAACTGTCTTGAGAAGTTTAGTCCTGGGTTTGTTTAATTTGATAAATTGTTTCTAAGAAGGTTGGATAGGAAACAAAACACTTTAGGTAATACTTCAGCTTGTCTTCACTGAAGATGCACCAATACTAATTTTAACAGAAGTCTTCCTAGGTGTACAGCTAAAGGAATGTTTTTCCCTCCTGCTGTTCTGACAGATGACTGGCCAGTGGTGTGTAAAATGCTAAACGGGCTTGCCATTTTACCTTTCAAAGTGAATTATATTTCAAAGTGTGAGGACTTCCACCACTCACAAACCAGTGAATATCTATAGCATGCATTACTGTCTTAGGCCAAATAGATGCAGCAAACTTTTTATCATTCCTAAGCAATTTGTAATACAAACTGCCTTTGGTATTATGTGAGTTCAGCTCCTCTCTGCTATTCATTAAATTAGCCTCTTCTTTTTCCAGGCTTCTATGAGATCCTGAAAAAAAGAGATAGCTTTTTAAAGAACATTCCATTTTAATGAATTAAATACTTAAAGCAGTTGCTCTGTTTCCAGACTTATATGGAAGCCTGAAAAAAGGCTGCTTTAATGAACATAAAGGAAATGCTCAGATGAACCTGAAGCACTTCTTTGAGTCATTTCCAAAGCATGTACATCACTAGAATCCGGACTATATCCCTATTATACCAACAAGCAATAATTATAATTTTAAAAGTCATCACTCTGTTCTTCTGTATTGCCTACTGAACATGCCCAGGAAAAAATAGAGAAACTGGAGAGCTATTGTAAAGAAAAATTAGTACAGATTTTTTGTAAAGAGAACATTTTCACAATATTTTATATCAGCTTTAGTTGAAGCCATAGAGATGTTGATTAATGGAGGGAACTGTATTTTTTATAAACTGTTTAGCAAAATATCTTGTTGAAGCTTCTTCTTAAAAATAATTATAGTAGAAAAGTATGCTGGCTTCGCTGTTTGCAAAAATACAGGAAATGAATGCTGTGTCAATGATCTAGCTAGCTGAATAATAAACAGGGTTTTGGGACAGATCCAGCCTTTATTCCTCACTTTTTCTAGGCAGTGTTTGGAGCAAAAAAGCTGCCCAGACATAAACAAACACTACATTCAAAGCTTTATTCCAAGCAGAAATCAAAGTGGAAAGTATTTAGAAGTTTGGTGAAAAATGTCCTTTCCTGCTCTAGGAAATGTTCACAGGAAGACATTGAGTACTTCCTGTGTCTTCCAGTAGATGACAAATAATCAAGATTTAGCCCCAGAGACTTCTCTGAAAAATCCAGTTTGGGAAACATATTTTTAAGAAAGTAGATTCATAAGTGCTTTCTGACTGACTGTGAATGTATGGGAGGCTGGCTTCAGTGTACCAATTCTAAGCACCATGTGGAAGTAACAGCCATCACCAATAGCCAAATGGGTACAACATACATACATACATACATACATACATACATACATACATACATACATACATTACAGCCATGACCCGACAAATGCGCGCCTGACAAATGCGTGCTGACAAAACCGCCACAACAAAACGGCGACGTTGAAAGCACGCCCACTAAAGCGTGTTGACAAATGCGTGCCGACAAAAGCGCGCCATCAAAAACAACGCGAAAACAACGGTAACAACCCTAACCCTTACCGTAACCTTAAACCTAGGGTTAGGGTTGTTAACGTTGTTACCATTGTTTTCGCGTTGTTTTCGATGACGCGCTTTTGTCAGCGTGCATTTGTCGATGAGCTTTAGTGGGCGCGCTTTCAACGTCACTGTTTTGTCGCAGTGGTTTTGTCGGCGCACATTTGTCGGTGAACCTATTACAACAATACACAATAAAAAGTAGTAATAATGTAGTTCAATTAAAAGTTACAATTAATCACTATTACGATTACCGTATTTTTCAGAGTATAAGACGCACCAAGATTTTGAAGAGGCAAATTAAAAAAAAAAGTTTCTGCAGACCTCCCAAAAACGGCCCATTTTTTGCTCATTTTTGTCCTCCCCAGCCCCTAGGAGCATTCTGGAAGCCTCCTAAAGGCTATGCACGGCCATTTTTGCAAAGGGGGTGGGTTTTCAGGAGGCCAAAAATGCTATATTCAGTGTATAAGACGCACACAGATTTTCACCTTTTTTTGAGGGAAAAAGTGCATTTTATACTCCAAAAAATACAGTACTTTCTTTTCATGTTGTTTCAAAAGCAAATGCTTATTTTCAAAACAAAGTTATATTTTGGTCCTTGGCCTGTGCTTGGGTTCCCAGGTTCTCCCGTACCCCTGAAAATTCCTATTCTTTGCTTAATGACTAGCACATTCTTTTAATGGTCACAGCAGGGAGAGCAGAGTGCTGGTTATTAAGCAATGCTGTCTCACTTAACAGCTGTCACAACATGCAACCATGATGGACAGGCTCCATTATGGTTGTATCTTGAGGACTACATGTAATGATTCTTGCATCTAACAATAAAAGGTCTGATGCTTCTCTGATGTGAAATGATCCATTCCAAGAGATTTCTTTTTACAGTTTGCCATAATGTCAGTGTTAAATCCTAACATTTCTTCTCCATCAAAATCTACTTTCTTTTGGTTCACAGCTCTGACATTCCATATATTAGTACAGTGGTTCTCAACCTGTGGTCCACAGATCCCTGGGGCCCCCGCAATGTCATCACAAGGGGTCAGCAAAGGCTTGAAGAAATGTTATGATTTAAATATTGTGTTAAATCTTGGGGGTCTGTGGCCATAAAAGGTATTTAAAGAAGGTCTGTGGTGAATAAAAGGTTGAGAACAACTGTGCTAGTAACCTTACAGCGTTGAACTTTCCTTTTTCTCTTACCATATATACTACAAGGACAGATTCCATCCAGCTCACATGCTGTGTCTTCTCTTATTTGATGTAGGAAGCTCAGCAAAATTATTTGATCCCATGCCAGGCCATGGAAACATGCCACTTCTTTTTGCATCCACAATGAGAGTCAAATTAAAGCTATCCATTTCATGACATTTTCTCTAATTAAAATCACATAAAGTATAATACTGGATTTTTTCTCTTAGGAAAATTAAATATGCATATTTATTTTTTTAAAGGCACAATTAGCAACTGGGGAAATTTGAATCGGGACAAACATTGGGAAAGCCTCATCCATCCTAATCATGCTCGCAACTCCTATATGTAGAAATGGAGAGAATGGAGAAACATTAATGTCTATTTTGGACATACGATTAAAAGTTTTCCTATTGGTTTCCCAGGTTCTTTGCACATTATTTAAACAAATCATGTTATTTTATTTATTCATTACATAATACTCTTCTCTCCTCCTTTCCCCGCAACAACCGATGAGATGGGTTGGGATGAGAGAATCTGGCCCAAGGTCACCCAGCTAGCTTTCATGCCTAAGGCAGGACTAGAATTCAGTGTCTCCTGGTTTCTAATCTTAATCACTTAACCATACTGACTCTATAATTTCTTTACAGTTTCCTATTTGTCAAAATAAATATTTAATAGTGAGCCAGGAAATGATAAGTCTGGACTGATTCTTTTCCTGTGTTTATCCCAGTTTTAATATATTTTTATTACATAATCTCTTATAAGCTTTTTCGCTTTGTGTCACTCCAAAGGTATTTGTGCAGATCCCTAGGGATATACTCCTATAATAGAGGAAACCAAATAATAAACCCTATAATTCAGGATAGGCAACTGGTTGATAATGCAGTTTCAAATTTGATACTGCTGGAGTACTACAGTGTTTCTTAAACTTGACAACTTAGAACATGTGACTTCATATCTTAAAGTAGCTAAGGTTGAGAAGAGGGTAAAATTTAACCCTCTGTTCTTTTATTAGACTATGTAAGATTTGTTGTATGTCTCTGTCATTTAATACTTTATTTTCAAATTTCACTGGTATCATCTGCAATAGAATATTAAGTACATTCATTGTTATGGCTGTACTTTTAAGGTTTTCACGAAGTTGAATTTTATGTTTCATAGTAAGTCCTGCATTTATTGGTCTTAAGCAGAATTGTATTTCTAACTATGTCTTTTTCTTATTCTCTGTAGGGATGTAATGTTATGGAAGATCAGGATCTTCGGGAAATTGGTATTAATGATCCACAACACCGCAGAAAACTTCTCCAAGCAGCACGTTCCCTTCCTAAGGTTAAAATAATAATCTATGTTTATATGCAGAAAAAGTGTGTTTTAATCCCAGTGTAATGATGGATAGAAAACCACAAGGAATTTCTTAAAATATTAAAATACAGTTTATTTTGGTCATAGACTAGATTTGAAAATAAAACACATTAAAAAAAGAACAAAACTCCCTAACAGAAAAAGTTTAATTAATGTTAAATATTTAGCATTACTTAAACTTTTAAGTAAATTTGAGATTATGAAGGTGCAGGGCAACCTGCAGACTTCAGGCAGCTTTCACATAGGCTTCAGCCTAAAAACAACTACAGCTGTCTGTTGCTACCTGGGATCATTCTGTCTTTCATGCATAGATGGGGACTTTGAACTGTTTTTCTCCAATGTCACTATAACACTATGGTAACCTGTTTATTTAATATTGTCACTTTTTGAAAAAGCATAAAAGAACGTTCATGTAGGAGGTCAAATTGTACAGTATTGGTAAGATAAATGTTTTCTCTATTCAGTCATGTCCAACTCTAGGGGGTGGTGTCTATCTGCATTTCCTAGCTAAGGGAGTTGTCTGAAGATGCTTCCATGGTCATGTGGCTGGTATGACTACATATTGAGGTTCAATTACTTTCTCGTCAAAGTGTTACTATTTATTCAGATTTGCTGTTTTTGAACTGCTAGGTTGGCAAGATTTGGGGCAATAATGGGAACTCACCCCATCACCCAATGCTTGGGTCTTGAACTGCCAACTTTTTATCGACAGCATGTTAACCCTTGTATCAAAGCATCAAATGGCCATGCTGAATATTTCTCTAGTTGAATTGTTGTGAATTGCCAAGTTATATCTATTCATTAAGGGTCATTGGAAATGTTTTTTCCTATATGGAATAGATTGAAATTACATGTTTCCAAGAGATAAGTGCTGGCAAGTTTTACCGGTCATAAATGGGATTTTTTTCTTGATTTTTGAATTCCTCCCTAAATTATTTCTCCCTAAATAGCAGGAGTGGTTTTTGTATCCTGGCATGAAGTCAGACTTATATAGTTAGGTTATACATAAACTGGAAAAATAGTAAAAGGGGACAGGTCAGCAGTTTGTAGAATTAAAGACAGTGCTCTATCTATAATAGTCTGGGAGTAGCTAGCAAATTAGTACAGTATAATAGCTAAATCACCTTTCCAAGAAAACATAGGGAAGTTTAAAGGCACGATCTGATTTTTACCACTTGTGCTGTATATACATTGGTTTCCGTAAGGCAGGATTTGGGAGAAAACAAAAGCCATCTATTCAGTGTAAAATCATAGAATTTGTCATGTACCTTCCTTCTTAAATCAAGACCTTTTTGAGACAGTAACCTGGAGTAAACTGGAGATTCAAATAGGTTCTTACACAACTCTGCATACAGCTGATTAATCCATTAACGGATGGAATTAATGGATAAAATAAAAAGTTGTTGCTGCTTAGAAGTTATATTTTGAAAATAATGCATAAATAAGAGATAGAAACAAATCATATTATACCCTCTAACATTAGTTTTCTATTGTAGGGATTTTGTTCATAACATAACTAGAACAGGAATGCATGGCCATAGACATTCACATGAAAAGGAAAACTGCCAGAAGCTTAAACCGTATCTCTATGTGTAATATTTCCTGAATGGCTGCAGCAACTGGCATTAAGTGAGCTGGAAAACAGGGTATCTTCAAACATAGTTTGCCCAGAAGACTGGCAGAAAATAGTAGAAGAAGTAATTCCCCCTCACACAGACACACACACTTAAAATTTCTCATGTTTTGCAGTTATCCTTTTCTCCAATATTTAGATTCAAGTTTCAAAGCAACATGTGATGGTATCAGATTTAGGAAAATATCAATTCTTGTGAAGAATTTATGATCCAGATTTTCCTTTAGAGCCTAAAAAAATTGCTGCTTCTTTCAGCAATTTTAGACAACTTCCTGATCTTTAGGCAGTACTTAAGCCTTTGGTGACTGATTGCTATGATGCTATGATCAATTCTCTTATGTCTCTTTTGTAGTACTTGTGTTTTTGTCTGTGACCGTAAATAAAGTCTGTGTACGTATGTATGTATGTATGTATGTATGTATGTATGTATGTATGTATCTATCTATCTATCTATCTATCTATCTATCTATCTATCTATCTATCTATCTATCTATGTATGTATGTATGTATGTATGTATCTATGTAATATACTATATTATTGTACAAATCTGCTTGTTTTTCTTAAATTCCAGAAGGTGTAGTAAATAAAAGGAGGGGGGGGGTTGAACAGAAAAATATGTGTATGTGTTGTCTGATGCAAAAGCTATTTGGGTAGCATCTTGGAACTGAAAATTAACATACTGGCAAAATATTAAACCTCTTCCCACCAATTTTGCCTTCCATAATTGATACTCTATCAATACTTTATGGAAAAGAGGAAGAGCCACTGATATCCAATTAAATTAAATCATTTGCCCAATGATTTATTTCCACAGTACAAATTATTTATATCTTTTGTTCAAAAAGCTTTGCATCGTTGAGTGCAACCTAACAATCACATTGAAATATCTAAAATGTTTGAAAAGGCTGTTCAGTTATAATGCTCTACTCTTTGTGTTCTTCACAGGTGAAATCTCTAGGCTATGATGGAACTCAACCTTCAGTTCCTGCGTGGCTTGATTCCTTGGGGCTTCAAGATTATATTCAGTCATTTCTGTCGAGTGGCTATAGTTCTATAGACTCAGTGAAAAATCTCTGGGAGCTAGAATTAGTAAATGTAAGTTGATATTTCATTGAATTCCAGTTCAGATCAAAATTTGGACATCCATTGTTAGGATAAACTTTAGCATTGTAACTGTTTGAGGGAAAGGAGGGAGAGCCATAGCATGATAACCTTTTGTAACAGTATATGCTAACTTTGTCCATCTCTGCAGGTACTCAAGGTGAATCTTCTTGGCCACCGTAAACGTATTATCGCCTCTCTGGCAGACAGACCATATGAGGAACCCCCACAGAAACCACCAAGGTTCTCTCAATTGAGAGTGAGTTTTCATGTTTCAATGTCTGCTCAGTAATAGTTTAGAGAACTGTGAAGAATAGTACCGTGGTTGTATTTATGGGTCTTGTTACTCATTCAGATATTTTTTTTAACTAAGGAAGGTCTACAAAATAAATAGATTTTCCTTAAAAACATCTCACTAAAAAGTGGAATTCAAAGTGCTGAATTTGATATTTGAAACTTTATGTGGTTTGGCACCAGGATAATTCCAGGATTGCTCACTTCAGGGGTCCCCAATCTCAAGGTTATGGCCCACTACTGGGCCACGCCTTATTTGAAATTTTTGAGCAAGCGTGCACGTGCATGTGCAAAGCTCCAGTCGCTTGAGTGGAGGACGCTTGTGTTATGTGGAAAGCTCCACTCGTACGAATTGAGGGCACTTGAGTGGAGGGTTCTTGTGCTCCATTTGGGGACCACAGGCTTAATCAAATGCACTTCCTACTAGCATTCTAGTTCTGAGAATTGCAAAAGGTGAGACCAGAAAGCTTCTGGCCTTGCAGAAGTTAGCAAAAAGATCAAATTTTTCTGAACGTCTTCAAGGAATTATTGTTAACCATCAATATTTTATTTGTATTTATTGATTCTTGACCATTTTGATTTATTTCGATAGTATTTTACTGTTTTATGATATTATTGGTGGGTGTTCTCCCCCCTCTTAACTATGGATGTTTTAATATAATTTATATTGCTACAAGCCACTGAGAGCCTAGGTAGCTTGGTTGCATATGTGTTTTAATAATGGTCATAATAATATAAAACTTTGCCAACTACTCGGTATACATACAAAAGACTTTGAAAATAATCAACGAAACAAGTTTTTTTTTTTAAAAAATGTCAATGTCTTGAATTTCAGTGCCAAGATTTGATATCCCAGACATCTTCACCTCTGAGCCAGAGTGACTCCTGCACAGGGAGATCTGCAGACCTCCTGCTTCCTTTGGAAGATGCTGGGAGGAAGAGACATGAGAACATCCATGATATTGCATCTTATCCAAGAGCAGAGAAGTTTAGGACACAGGTCAGAAGAATCTGAGCCCTTTACATCATGTTGCTAATTTATATTTGGAGATTATTGTATACTTTAAGAAGTAGCAGAAAACCAAAAACTGTTGTACTACAAGGCAACAACCTTCATAGAAAAAGGTGCCCAGTCTTGCAGTATCTGTATCAGTTTCTCTGGCTGCAGAATGTGGCTATAACATCAAGATATTCACTGTAAAAACAACAGCAGTAATCTGTATTTCCAAAAAGGATGTTTGGAAAGGGGAATGACTGAATATTTTCTTGACACTGTGTCTGGGGATGGGAATGATTGATTCTCTCCTCCTCCAGTGGAGTAGCCAATTAACTCAAGCCAGTTTCTGTCTCCATATCTTGGTATTGTTTGGCACTGGCACTGTGCCTAGAGGCAATTATAGTTCATCAAAGGGACCAGGTATTATGTGATCACAGAGTTGATAATTATACAGATGAATGTATGTTTTAGTTAGGCAACAGTTGTTAAAGTAGCAGTTGTTAAAAAGTTGTTAAAGTAAACTGTGACCACAGTTTATCCAATTAGCCTATCTCAATCCATTCTGTAAAGCAATCGGGCTCAGAATAGGACTTTTAACAATCCCTACCATAGGACATATACAGCACCAGATAAGTCAGTAGTTACACGTTTTATTTATTTTGTTTATAAATTTAATTGCCCCTTCAATTTACCACAAGGTAACTCTGGTTGGAATTTTCATCAATAGCCTAAAACTTTGAAAATGTTAAGAATTTCAGAAAGTAACATCATACTTACCTTTGCTGAAATCTTTGAAATCCTGATTTTCACTAAGCCTTTAAGTACCATATTTTTCAGAGTATAAGACGCACCTTCCCCCCCAAAAAAGGGTGAAAATCTGGATGCGTCTTATACACTGAATACAGCATTTTTGGCCTACCGAAACCTCGCCCCCTTGCAAAAATGGACGTGCAGAGGGTTTGGGAGGTTTGCAAAGTGCTCCTGGGGGCTGGGGAGGGCAAAAATGAGCAAAAGATGGGACTTTTTTCCTTGTTTTTGTCCCCCCCCAAGCCCCCAGGAGCACTCTACAAGCCTCCCAAAGCCCTGCTTGTCACAAAAAATGGGGCATGCAGAGGGTTTGGGAGGCCTGCAGAGTGCAAATACTTCTTTAAATAAATTACCTCTTCAAAATCGTGGTGCGTCTTATACTCCGGTGCATCTTATAGTCCAAACAAATATGGGAATTATTTTTATTTAATCATTTTAGTGTGATTATTTTATATACCTTTTGCATAACTGTAGATATTTGTATGCATAAACAGATGTGTGTAGTTTATTTTAGTTTACCTTATTGTCATTGTGCATGGTACAATGAAATTAAATATATTTAATGTTATATTTAGATATACATAACTTGAAATAGATATAATCTATTTGTAATCTGTGTAGTTAGTTTTTTAAAAAATAATTTTTAATTTTTTATTAACAAACATGTAAAATACACACACACAAAACCTAGACGTACACCACAGTTACCGTATTTTCACGCATATAACCCGCGGGCAATGTGTGTTTTTACCTACCCCGCATGCCCCCCGCGGGGTATAAAAGTGGGCAGGGTATACGGAAAATATTTTACATGACAGCGACTAACAGATTAACTAATCTGTTAACAGATCTCAGCACTTTCCCTTCTCCTCCGTTCCTCCCGAGGCGGGAACGGAGGAGAAAGCCTGGGTGAGCTGGGGAGGGGTTGGAGGAACGGAGGAGAAGGGAAAGTGCTGAGATTGGGGAAGGGACGTGAGGCTGGAACGGAGGAGAAAGCCTGGGCGAGCTGGGGAGGGAAACTGCTGAGATCGGGGAAGGGACGGGAGGCAGGAACAGGCAGGAACGGAGGAGAAGGGAAAGTGCTGAGATCGGGGAAGGGACGGGAGGCGGGAATGGAGGAGAAAGCCTGGGCGAGCTGGGGAGGGAAACTGCTGAGATCGGGGAAGGGACGGGAGGCAGGAACAGGCAGGAACGGAGGAGAAGGGAAAGTGCTGAGATCGGAAAAGGGACGGGAGGCGGGAACGGAGGGGAAAGCCTGGGCGAGCTGGGGAGGGAAACTGCTGAGATGGTGGAAGGGACGGGAGGCAGGAACAGAGGAGAAGGGAAACTGCTGAGATGGTGGAAGGGACGGGAGGCGGGAACGGAGGAGAAAGCTTAATCGTCGCGGGTTATATAAGAAGGCGGGATGTATAAAAACTTTTTTACATAAATCTTGAAAACCTGCGGGTTATTTGCGTGGGCGGGTTATTTGCGTGGGCGGGATATATGCGTGAAAATACGGTACACAATACAATACAAACAGGAGCTTCCTGTTCTTTCTAATAGCAATTATCAATCGATACCACTCACCTTATATTATTTCTCTTTCTATTGTATTTCATTTGGATTTCACCATTCTTAAGCCTCTTATTTTACTCATTATTATTTTTTGAGTTTTGTTATATTCCTTCATTGATTCTTGTCTTTCCTCCATCCACCTATACCATTTATCCCATATCTGGTAGAATTCTGATTCTTCTTTTCCCTGGATTTATTTAGTTAGTTTGTCCATTTCAGCACAATCCATAACCTTTCTTGTTATTTCATCTTTGTTTGGAATTAATTGGTTTTTCCATTTCTGGGCAAAGGCAATCCTTGCCGCCATAATTATATGTAGTATTAAATACTGGGTTTCTTTTTTGTATTTCGCAGGCATTATTGCTAATAAAAAAACGTCAGGTTTCCATTCTATTTTAACCCCTGTTATTGCCTCCAGCCATATAATCTATGTAGTTAGTTTCTTTATTAATTAGTTCCTAGTGAAAAATTCTGATTTGAACACTTTTGATTTGAACAGTTATTTGTGTTGTAGGAGGAACATCGTGAATCAAAGCTTACACTCAGACCTCCTAGTCTGGCAACTCCATATGCTCCCGTCCAGCACTGGCAACATCAGCCAGAGAAACTTATATTTGAGTCCTGTGAGTATGAAGCCAATGTAAGTATATTCTTGATTTTTGTACCATGTTGCATCGTTTTGAGGACCTCATAAATGTTTACCTATTGCTACTTAGTTTAGTCAAGGTTTACTAACCGTACAAAGTTAATATCAGCTGATGTGGCAGCATCTCCAGCTAGAGTAGAGGGGGAAATGAAGAAGCAGTCTAGCAAGAAGCCTACATGAGAGGAAGTGACAGAGGCCAGCTCTTGAAACCCTTATCTGCCTATTCCCAAAAGAATGCAGTTAGTCTGGCAAGATTTTTCTAAACAGAGGAATAACAATAAAATACTATGGCCTACTCATGGAGTTGTTCTGTTTCTTTGTGCTGACCTTAATTATACTATCAAGTACTTACTATTTTCCTGCTTTAAACAGTATCTGGGGTCCATGTTAATCAAAGATCTTCGAGGAACAGAATCTACACAGGATGCCTGTGCAAAAATGAGGGTAGGTGTGCAATTTATAAAAATTCTTTTGATACCAAGTATGTAATGTGTGAACTCCATAATTGAAGATTCTGCTCAGGATATAGACTAAACTTATTAAATCCAAATACTTTAGCTTCATTATCCTGAACTACCATTTGGCCATACTGTTTTAACAGATTAAGGATAAATCTGGATATTTTAAAGTCTCTCTTCAAGCCCTGGTCACTTGTGACATTGTTTTAAAAACCCAAATTGTAACAATTGTGTTCCAGCAGCAATAAAGATCTTCAAGCACAGATCATTTGGCGCTGATCCTCAGATCTATAATTCTAAACTTGACTCCTCTCAAGATTATCCAGACTACATTTTAAGGGCTTTATTTAAAACCTGGCTGTGCTGGCAGGCCTGGGGTTGACGAGTTGTTGTTTGTTGTTGTTGTTTATTGGTCTTGTATGCCGCCCACTCCCGAAGGACTCCGGGCGGCTTACAATAAACAAGGGAAGGGGATAAATACACAAAACAACACTTTAAAATACACAACAGTCACAGTTTCCATGGGGCTGGATATTTCGAGAGCCCCCCAGCCTGCTGGAGCAGCCAGGACTTAATGGCTTTGCGGAAGGCCGGGAGGGTAGTAAGGGTCCGGATCTCCACGGGGAGGTCGTTCCAAAGGGCTGGAGCTACGACAGAGAAGACTCTCCCCCGGGGAGTCGCCAGCCGACATTGGCTGGCAGATGGAATCCGGAGAAGACCTAACCTGTGAGATCTAATCAGTCTATGGGAGGTGATCGGCAGGAGTTCCCTTCCCCCCCTCGAATTGTGTGACTGTTGATTGTCTTTTTAAATTCTCTTAGTATTTCGTTTGTTGTATTACCTTCTTGTTTTACCCCCCCCCCCCTTTGTGTTTGTTAGCCGCCCTGAGTCCCTCAGGGAATAGGGCGGCATATAAATGCAATAAACTTTAAACCTTAAGTTCCTGGCATATTGCAACTCCATTAAGACTAGAATCTGTTTTAATTTCTATAGAAGTGTGCATGAAGTGCTGCCACTTAAAATGTTGGCATAAATATTCTTTGGAAGATTCCTAGCCCCCTTAATTGTACAAGTTGATTTTTCAACAAAAGGGTTGGTAGAGAATGATTTCAACTGAAAAATTTGCAGTATTTCTGATCGCTCTCTTTGGTTTGAGTTGAAATAGCAAACATTTGATATAGATTTTCAAAATGATTTAAATTCTAGTTTCATCTAAATAATGGTAAGCTTGTATGGAAAATATTTTTCAATTGCCACTTTGCTAATATTTTATTTCTGTCTCATAAGAGACAGTTTAGCCATTGTTGATATTTTTTCTTCATCTCTACTGAGAGATTTAACAGCATCTTCTTGCAAATGCCCTGATGGGGAAAGTTGAATCAGTACTTTGAATCAGTACTTTATGCAGTTTCTTTTATTTGACTTGTGCAAAGGTTTGATAGTGTTTTAATGATAAATAGTAATATTGTTAAATTGACATTGTTGTCTCTCATGATATAGTTTCTTTGTGTGTATCAGTGTTCTTTGACTATAAATGTAATTTAATTTTCAGCATTTTTAACTCAATAATTTAGATTTTGTTTTCTTTTATTATGTAATATTTCACTGCATTCCAGATTTCAGAAATGCAGCTCTATAAAACAGCATTATTGCATAATATCTAATTTATGAAACTGAAAATTAAACTGAAGTGAGAGAATTTGAAATCTTTTGTACACATGACCTCCATTCTTGAGAAATTATTTAATCTATGTCTATTGTTATTTTCTCTCTCTTTTATAAAGAAATCAACTGAGCATATGAAGAAGACCCCAACAATAATATTATCTATTACTTATAAAGGAGTGAAGTTCATAGATGCTGCTAACAAGGTAAGAAAATCCTTGTGTTCATGATTAATATTCCAGCCTTAAGTGACACATGATAGTGCTATAGTAGCATGAACATAATATTAATCTATTTTGCAAATCCTCAGGCCTAATCAGCAGAAAGGCAAAATATTCTGACAAATTCTAGCTCAGTGCTGAGGTGGGCAGTAATTAATTAATTAATTGTAAAGATTGTCAGACTGATTTTTCTTTATCAAGTGCTATCACTTCTGATGGAGTTGCACAGCTGTAACTTGTCTGTTACACTTGCTCTTAGACAACTCAAGCTAAAGTATCCTGCTTCTATCATGAAGCTTGGCCAATCATATACAACCTCCACCTATACATATTGTGTCACAAAAAGGAGGCCTCAACTGCATATCTAAGTTACCTTAATAAAAGTTTGCAGGACTGCAGTAATTGGCCTCAATATAATGTCATGCTGAAATCCCAAGTCCAATCCCTGGCCACTACACAATGAAATTGGCAACCCAGCCTCATCTGAAACACCTATAACATTTACAAGTGTAGTTTTGCAATGTAGACAGTATTGAGTTATATGGATAAATGGTTTGTAGAAGGAGAAGGCAAATTTCAGTGTGAGCAGTGTGTGATTTTTATGTAAGTACAAAGTAACCCAATGAAACTTTGTTTTGTTAATATTTCCTTATGTTAATTTCACTATACATATTGAGCAAAACAACTGTTTATGTATGGCAGAATGTAATTGCTGAACATGAAATTCGGAACATTTCTTGTGCTGCCCAAGACCCTGAAGATCTCTGTACATTTGCCTATATCACTAAGGACTTGCAGACTAGCCATCACTACTGTCATGTCTTCAGTACCGTTGATGTAGTAAGTAATATAACAATCAGTTCTTTGTTTATGGAGGCTTTGGATTCTGCTTAATGATGTTCATCTGTTAAGTTACTGGGCTGAAATGAAATCCCCTGTGAACTGGAAGTAAATGCCAAGTGATAGAATGCAAGAATACAAGCAATATATATAGCAATAGTACTTACACTTATATACCGCTTTACAGTGCTTTATGGCCCTTGTCTTGAAATTTTCTCTGGATATGAAAGGATCAAATACACGTTGTGAGAACAATATATTTTGTCACTACTTTCAAACATAATACTTAAAAATAATGTTTGCAAGTAGTGACTGTTGTTAAATGAGGCACACACATAATCATCTGGCTAAATAACCCCTACCTCTGCTCTCCCCATGCATTAAGTGGAACACTGGATGCTTCACAAATGATGAAAAACCCTCACAGTGCCCCTAGGTTCTATCTACTATAGTATCAATCTTTCGGCAATAAAAGCAGTAAATGTATATTGGGGGTAGGATTACTTTTTTCCCTGGACTCCAATAAACCCCCAGAGACCGATTGCTTTGTGTATTTTCGGGGGAGCTCAAGGAAATAGGAGGATAGAGAAGGAACAAATAAAACTGAAGATTTCTAAAGCTTGTATATTATTATATTAATATATATCAATATTATATATTATATCAATATATATTATAATATACTATATTACATTATACTATCTCATATATTGTATTATATCATATTATATTTATTTACCATTTTTAAGAACCACCCATGTCCCTCACAGAGGGACTCTACTTCTTCATGCAACATTAATTCTTCCTTCCTATCCTGCTCACAAGGTAGGAATGATCAGGGTGCTCAGCAGTAGCTCTTTTTGGAACAGGAGATTGAATTTCAATATGGCCTATAAAAACACCCTCAGAAATAATATCTAATAATATTTTATCCAACCCTTTTAATTGAGTCCTATTGGAATTGATTTGCTGTTGAAAATCAATTTTGATGGTGCTGTTCATTCACATTGATAAAAAAAATCAAATTCAAAGTGCTCAGAGTAGAGAGGTATGATTTCTATCCATAGCTATCCATTCCAAGCCACAGTACAAAATTAATGTGTGCAGTAGCACAATATAAGCTCCACCCTTCCATATTTGTTTCTTGATTTCTGATGCACGCACATGATTCATTTGGGGGGGGGGGTTACAACAGTTTAACTTGCTTGCCATGTACACCTCCTCCCATATTTGGATATCTACATATTCTATAAAAATATCACCATATTCAGCAAATTGTAAGCTCAAATGTTGGTTCAACAGAACTAAACAGCTGACAGTAGGGTGTCTGCCAAACCTAACACACCATATATATGTATTTCAGATTGATACCAGGAGATATGCTGTTTAAGAACCTAGACTGATATTTATTTTTCCTCATATAGAATTGTATAATACCATATTGTGAAAGATTCTATCCACACAAAAAAATCAGTTTTTAGGAAATCCCAAAACAGATATATATGAACAGACACGGTATTCATATTTATTACACTGTAGTTGAAATACTTGCTAATTCTCTCAGATGCCCTTCTACTTTAGGTAAAACATATTACAGTAAAGGTCCCCTCACACATATGTGCTAGTCATTCTCAAATCTACGGGGTGGTGCTCATCTCCGTTTCAAAGCCGAAGAGCCAGCACTGTCCAAAGACGTCTACGTGGCCATGTGGCCAGCATGACTAAATGTCGATGGTGCACAGAACATTGTTACATATAGTAACATATAATAAACATATTGTATTCCTATATTGAAATAATATTGCCATACTTTCAATAACTCATTCTTTGAGGATGATTTTACATGCACTTAACATTTACTGAAAAGAGGAACTTACTATTAAATACCAAGTTAGCTTAAATCTGATATTAAAGGAATCAAATGTTATAGGGTGGCTAATTCCATAAGAGAACATTTAGTCAGTTTCTTGGAAGTGTATCCTAAGTCTTTTAATAATAGAAGCTTCACTGCAAAGCTTCAGGTTTAAGACATACAGTGTAGAGGATGTTCAGGATTAAGAAATTATTTTAGGTATTTATTATTGGCTTCTAATATGAAGGATCCATAACCTATTTATGTTTCTAATGTGTCTTAGGAGCTCTAATTTTTTGGTTGAATGAATATAATAAAAATTCCTTAGTAAAATACAACAGATGTTTTTGTATTTTAAATATTGTGCATATTTTGTTTCTTTTTTCCAAGAACCTAACATATGAAATCATTCTGACATTGGGGCAAGCATTTGAAGTAGCCTACCAGTTGGCCCTTCAAGCTCAAAAATCAAAATCTCCAGCTGTTTTGACCGCAGAAATGATAGAAACAAAATCTTCAAAACCAGTGCCTAAACCTCGAGTCAGCATGAGAAAGTCAGCAGTATGTATCTTACATGTTTTCATCCTTTGCTATAGAACTATGCAAGAACCTAAGTGATATCTGAACTTATCTACTACTTTCCCTATCTACTTTCTGTTCAAAATTATTATTTTTTCAATCTTCTATTTCAGCAAATGCTCTAGAGCAGCAACCCCCAAGATTTTCTGTGCCAGGGATCATTCCATGAGGGCAATTTTTCTGTGGACCAGAGGCACATGGTTTCATGTATGGTGTGGCTCTTGCACATGTGCTAATGGGGCTTCACACACTTGCGCTGCCCAATTCCTGGTGTGCTACGGCCTAGTGCTGCTTTGTGGCCTGGGTGGTGTTGGGGCCCTCTGGTCTAGAGCAAGGGTGGACCCTCTGTGGTACTCAAGCTCTTTTAATACTATCACAACTGAACATGTTTGAAAACCCACAATGCATTGTTCTTGAGAGAGGATTTTCTAAGAAAATGTAATATTAGAATTGGTATCCAATCCCTATGTTTTGCAGCTTTTCAACTTCTAAAATATCTTGTCCATCCCTTGACCACTCAAAGCTTTATGGGATTTATCTGCTGAAACAATTTTTAGCTCAAGGCAGATTGTTTCAGCCATTCTGAGAATTTTGAATTTGAAAGCTTATTTCAAGTTCGAAATCAGGTCCAGACTATTTGGGGCATTCAACTTCAACTTCAGATTCAAATTGGAAACATTTTAAATTTGAAACATTTAGCCACTTCTAAACACTTTGCCTACCCTCCAGTAGATCCAGGTAAGTGAAAAAAGTATGTTTTAAAAGTAAACATAGTAAAAAAAAATATCTCCATGCAAATTATGTTTTTCCCTTTTTATATTGCTACTTGATAAATATAATTTGAGAGCAGAAATAGGATCAGAGTGACCTATTTGATCATTAGCATATTTTCTAATCTTGTGACCTGACAAAGTGGTTTATTAATCCAGTCTTAGTTTAATTTCTCACATTTTCTAAGAACTATACATGAAATTGCTAATTTGCAGTAACATGGGAAGTTACAAAAATAGCAAATATTAAGTAAAATGTTGCCTTTATATCTGTGCTGTAAAGTTATATTTTTCTTCATAATTGCTGTTGCTCAGACATCTCTACACTTTCCTTTAACATGAATCTATGTTCATTGCATGTCAGCAATATCTCTGCTTTTATATGTATATAAGCATTATTGTTCTTAAGCTTCCCTTTATCCAATAGGAACACGAACACACAACTAATGACACACAAATCCTACTTAGTTTCTATTCTTTAATTCCAAGATTATCCCATTAATAGTCTTTGTTAATCTAACAAGAAAATAAATCTTCTGGAATTCAAACCCATAAGATTTCTTTCTTGGTTGCTGTCCTTCTTTTTTACCTTCTGTCTGTGTTTTGCTTACTCCCACTTCTCAGGTGCCGCTCCCTTCTGATAGTCGCTGTTGTTACTGTCATACCTGTACTACACACCGTCCTTCCTATCTACCGCTGCAGTCTGTTAGTCCAGGAACTAAGGTCTTTACCCTTCTTGCAGTCAAGTTTCTAGTTGTCAACCTGTTTCTTTAAGTGCACCAGATCTCCTTCAGATTCTTCCATTATTTAGCTTTGATGCTCTTTATTCCATTCTGGATTACAATTCCACTTTACATTATGTAAGGCAGATTTTGAGAAGTGTGCCGTAAACAACATTTGGACTGATCAGATTAAGTTTGGCAGGGAAAAAAGTTGAGTTGATAGAGAATAAATTATAAAAAAAATATGAGTACAGTAGATCATAAGAATGTTTTGCTTGAAAATCAGTTTAATATTATTTTTTACTGAAACTCAACTAGATCATAATTACGTTTGAACAAAATTTAACTTGTTCATATTCTTAACTTGTTCATAATCTGAAATGAGCTGATTCTATTTTTGTTTTATGGAAATATGATACAAATTTTCTGATGATTACATATATCCCATATGCATGTACACATATGCTTAAATGCTATAGTAGTGATCTTCATTTCAAATCTGTGTGTCTCTGTCCAATGGTTTTAAAATGCACCTAATTTCATCCTTTCAAAGAAAACAGGTTGCCTGAAATGTTCTTTCTTCTTTAATGTTCTCTAGCTGGAGCAATCTGAAGAGGACCAAGACTCCCAGACCCATGCTGGTGTATCCTGGGTAGTTGAGCCCAAGCAGGATTCCAAGAGGACCCTCAGCACTAAGTATGAGACTATTATCTTCTGAAAACAAATCTACATCCAACCAGTCTAACTGTGCCTTTGCAGTCTGATCTGCCTGCTGTTCTAAACCTTCCTTTGCCCCCATTGCTGGCGCTAGGCATAGTGCCATCAGAGGCAGCAGGATAAGATTATCATAGACTAAGCAGCTTTTTTATCTGCTTTCTACTGAACACTGTGAATTCTCCTAAAGAAAACAAGGGTAACACACTGAGAGAGTCAGCTGTTTTTAGATGTCTTGAGAGATGGGAGAAATGAAGCCTGTGGGAGTTCAGTATATGGATTTGAGAAAATCAACTCGTGTTTTTTATTTTCTCTTCACGTTGACACTGTGAATATGGAGTGGATTAAGACTCCATAGGGCTTTATTGTTTAGCATTCTTGTTACTGGATGGTTCTACAACTTTGTTCTCTTGTGTACATACTGTTGTAATCTGGATGTATATCTCCATACTAAAACATGGCCACAACTGTTCCATGTAGCATTCTTTTACCTGTCATCTCAAAATACACTAATTACTGTGATATTGTTTGCAAACCTCTTGCTCACCTGATTTCTAGCATGACTCCTGTTCACACTCTTTACTGTTTCTGGATACTGGAATGAATGGTATAATGAAAAATGCAACTAGGCTCCATGATTCCCTCTATTAAGCACTTTCTTTTTTCTAGGAGTCAGACTTGATATAAATAATATTTAAACAGGAATGTTTCAGCTCTCCAAGTATTTCTGATCAGTCTGTGTAGGATTTACTGTTAGAGCTTTCTGTTCATGTTAAGCAATCCACTTACAAATAACTTATTAATCACATTTCCTGAACTTTAATTAGAGTGCATCTTACAATGATACACACTAATTGCTATAAATAAGGATCATAGGCTAATAAAGTATAAGATCAAGGCAAATGGTAGGAAAAATGGATGCCATACTTATGTTGAATTAAATACAGTTAACAATTAGAAGAAAAGATATCAAGATTTTATACAGAATATTTCTAAATGGGCAGCATTCCAGACACCGGAGTTTTCAAAATATTTGTAATTCATCTTTCTCCAGGCAGGCCAGTAAATAGTATCTGACTTCTTATGACTTTTCAATACAAATTTCATTTAGTTTTTTAAGCAAAAGAATGCAAAGGTAGATTGAATTTTAAATTACTGGCTTTTCACTGAATGCTTGTCAGCTGAACAGTGATGATCTTAGATTCCATCTCTCAAAATAAACTGAATGAAACTGATGAGTTCAGATGATGTCTGACATTTGCCTACTGTCCTTCAAATAATTTTTTTCACTAAACACAAGTTTTCCAGTGATAATCCAGACACTTCACATTATTCAGAGACTGTAGAGTTACTGCGACTAAATGACCTTATGTAAATTACCATACATTTCTCACATCTGGGATTTAGTCATTGACAACAGTATAAACTTCCCTTGGTTGCATTTTTTAATGTATAAAATCATTCAATCCCTAGCTTTCTTTTCATTAATATTGTCCCCATTTTGTTTGCCTTTTGCCAAGCTGAACTACAGACATCCACGTTTCTCCATGGAAATGTAGTAAATGAGCAGAGCTCTAAGAAGCAGTGAAATCCTGGAGGTACGAAGATCAACACCCGGCTCTGGGTTGTGTCCTTGGCTGCTCATTAAGGACTTCCAGAGTTGAGTGAAAAGTGTCCCAAGCCACAAGCTGATAAAAGCAATATGCATTTTTAGCAAAGAACTGAAACTTCTGCAGTTAAAAGACTGATGCCATGAATTTTAGTTTGAAATGTTTTTGTTTCCTTTATATTGTGAAATCCTCAATTTCAGCATAGCATTGATGGAATTGAACAACAATAACTGCTAAAACAAAACATGAATATGCCTGTCTTATAATATAGCTTTACAATATCTGAATATTAAATCATATATTCATACTTGGCTTGGAATAGCAATAGGCAAATTCCCAACTTGATGCAATATTAAATTTATTTTGAGGTACTAGCACCAGGGCTGAAAATTGTTCATTCTTAATATTTACAGTAATAATTTAAAAGAGTATCTAACTTAAAAAAATCAGAGAAATTTAAATTCTTGACAGTTCTTGAACTAACTAGAAGCCAGGTATAAGTAAGCCTACTTAACTGTATCACTGCAATACAGCTGTTTTGTGAAAGTATTTTTCCCTCCACACAATTTATAATAACTGGACTGTGATTTCTTGCATCTCAATCAAGTTATCTATTTTTTAAAATGTGATTGGATTGTACTCTGTGGTTTGAGATTTTTTAGATGATTATTCACTGATTAGCACTTTTATACTAGTTGATAATTTAAAAATGCTCATTTAAGTTCATAATTTAAGTATCTTATATAATGATTACAGAGTATAAAAAAGTGGAGATCTTGGGCATTATGCTAAAACAATTTATTTACTTAATTCCACTTAATTCAACAATTACTGCTTCAGGTAGAAGCTGAACTAGAAAATGAGTTATTTAAAATATTCACAATCTTGAACGCTGGCTTCAGTTCTGACTGTGATAAATAAGTATCTCTATCCTATCCAAGAAAAAGATGAGGAAGTGCAAATAATGCTTTGGTGGATATGATAGTTTGCTATATACCCTGTCATTGTGTCAATGATTTTCTTCAATTTTTGTTACTGCTGTACCATTAAGATGTAATTTAGTCTTACTCTATTTGGTTAAAAAATAGGAGAAAAAAGTATCCTTATCCCAAATAGTTGGATTTGGGAATAATTCACAGATGAATTTCTTGAAACACAACATTCCTTTATATGCATATGTAAATGATATGCTGGCATTGGTATAAATATTACTGTACCAGTAAGTCTGTTCTTAAAGAATGCAAATTGCATTTTTGCTAAGGAGGATAGGATAGTTAGCCTTAGAACATATTGACAAAAATGATGAAAGTTTCCAACTTGCTTCTTCCAGTAATTTGGTGCTTCCTTTCTGAGTTTACATGGTCATAGCAATATCCATGGGTGCATCTCCTGATGAAGCATTCCTTTTAAGAAGGCAATTCAAGCCATTTTGGACTTGAGTTTTCCTATGATTTTAGCTGTTTCTAGACTCCAAAGTATTTGAGACTTTTGCCTCTCTGTGATGTTTTGCAGCACATAGAGGAGAATACCATCTATAGTTAGCACTTAATCTGTTTATTGGACTTTTAAAATACGACACTTATTGTAAGCAGTCATTTGTGCTGAAATAACATCTCCCTGTGCTGCTTTTGCTAGAACGCCTTTTCAAAAAGGATAATCTAAAAGTATAGGCTTATTTTTACTTTGAGTCCAAGATGAGAACACTTTATAAATGCTCTGATGGATGAGCTACTGCTTATCTTTTGAATGGAAAATCCGTTTATGAAAATCAAAACTCCTGTAGGATTTTTTGTTTTTTGTTTTATATATTTACACACTAGTATCAGCTCACACTGGCCTTTAGACTTTCTTAGCTTGTGAGAGAAATCCTGAATTTGAGGTACATGACAATCTGCCCAGCCTTCTTTGGGAAAGAATTCTAAAGCAGCTTCAAGTGGTGAGCTGTGCTGTTCTTGCAGACAGGTATCTAATGATACCTCTTTTTTTCAATACCTTCTTTGCCTGTGAAAATAAAAATGCTGGGTGATATTTCACTCCTTCACTGCCTCTGTTTGCATGATCAGTATGAATGTCTATCAGCAGGATTTTCTGCTATGCTTGCTTCTGAAGAAGGCAGGCAGATTCTTCGTAATAGGCAGTTTGAATATCAACACTTTTATGCTAATTGTGATGTATGGCAGTGGGACTGATTTGTAATAAAATGTTATTTAATCTGTCTTTGTATTTTGATACTTGAACTATTTCCTTTTTACTTTCTGTATATAAAAATTATTCTGTCTCTCTTTTTTTTGTGGTACCAAACATAACCAATCTGTGCAACAACATAGACTGACCTCACTACAACAAGGCGAGACTGTAAATATTTCTGAGCTTCCAGCAGTCGTTTTGTTGTTTGTTTTTCATAACTGTATGAGTTAGAACTGAGTAAATTAATAAAATTAGATATCTCTGTATGGGTTGTTGTGGTATATTAGTCTGTACCGAGTATTTTAAAACTACAGTTCTATATTAACTGATGTTTTGTTGAAAATATTAAAACACATTCTAATCATAGGAATGGGATATTAAAGTTACTTTTCCCAATTGAAATAACATGTACTAGCTAGTTTAAAATCACAGGACAACATTTTGAGCTGTTTAAAGGTTTACTGCAGCAAACTGGCATTGTCAGTTTGGTATTATTAGCTGTACCTTGCAACTTCAGTGACCCAGTTTGGAATACAGCAGCAAAGAGCAAGACAGCTGCTCCGTTGATCACATTGAATTTTACATCAAAGTACTGTCTGAACAATTGCCAGTTTGAATCTCCCCTCTCCTTGCCGTCACATGATCTGCCTCGTTAGGTTGTTAAGAAGAAACTTTCCCTGTTTCAGACTTTGCCCCTGGAAGCAGCAATTTCTTCAGTATTTCTGAGTAGTATGGACCAAATACCTGTCTATTGTGATGAATCAAACTACCAAACCTCTGACCAATTTCCAATAGTTCTTCCTGAATAGGAGTAAGGCCTTGCAGTAGATTTTTAGCGTTTTGGCCACCAGGATACAAACAGTGTCTAAGAAAAGTCTGGATCCGTTGCTCTGTGGAAATTAAGAGAGATTTGGAAATAGATTAGAGTGCTATAATTATGGCTGCACCATTTGGGGCTCTCACTAATTGTTAACTGCAAAGTTATAAAGAAAAATTCAGGATAGTGTCAACTTTTTAAAGAGCCAAGCTTGTACAGTACACTGGTGGCAAAATAATTAAAATTTGTTTTTAAATTATATTTTAAAACTCAAAAAGCATTTAAATTCATCTGCTGACAGCTTGTGCATTTGGTAAATTATTAAGATTTTCAAGACATATTCTACATCCCAAGTAGTACATTTGATTAACAGCAATCATAACTCTAATGTAAGGACTCCATTGGAAATAAAAAGTAAATTTATCTTGTTATAAATGCCAGGCGCTGTATATTGGACACATATTCTGCTATCTTACTGAGATTTTCACTAATTTTCACTAAAACTTTGCTTCAATTTAAAAATATTTAAATCAGAGTTAAAGATACTTTAGAACCCATTCAAGCAGGGGCATAATTCCTAATTGACAATATTAAATACTG